>NC_067439.1:6106938-6291938 GCF_009764475.1 Pristis pectinata | reverse complement strand
GGTAAAACAATAACAGTACAGAGTAACGTGTCACAGCTACAGAGAAAGTGCAGTACAATAAGGTGCAAGGTCACAACAAGGTAGATTGTGAGGTCAGAGTCCATCTTATCGTATAAGGGAACCATTCAATAGTCTTATCACAGTTAGAAGCTGTCCTTGAGCCTGGTGGTACATGCCCTCAGGCTCCTGTATCTTCTACCCGATGGGAGAGGGAAGAAGAGAGAATGACCCAGGTGGATGCAGTGAGAGGTAAAGACCAAGGAGGGGAGGCTGGTGTCCGTGATGCGCTGGGCTGTGTCCACAACTCTCTGCAGTTTCTTGCGGTCCTGGGCAGAGCAGTTGCCGTACCAAGCCGTGATGCATCCAGATAGGATGCTTTCTATGGTGCATCAATAAAAGTTGGTGAATGTCAGAGGGGACATACCGAATTTCTTTAGCCTCCTGAGGAACGAATGCACCACCCTCTGCATGAAGCGGTTATCCCCTTTAAATCTTTCCCCACACACTTTAAACCAATGCCCTCGAGTTTTAGATTCCCTTTCCTTGGGAAAAAGACCTTGTGCATTCACCTTATCTATGCCTCTCGTGATTTTACACACCTCTACAAGGGCACCCCTCAGTCTCCTACGCTCCAAGGAATAAAGTCCTAGCCTGTCCAAGCCTCTCCCTATAACTCAGGCCCATGAGTCCTGGCAACATGCTCGTAAATTGTGTAGTTGCTGTTGCAATTGAAGTAACGCTGTAGCTATTTTGTGCACAGCGAGATCCCACCAGCAGGACAGAGGTGAAGGAGCAAGTATTGGTTGAATTCCATGTGGCATGAAGGGAGCATGAAAACCTCGGTTGACCCTACGTTCATTACTGAGAGAGAGAAGGACATCAATCCCACCCAGATTTGACCACTCACCTACACACCAGAGGCAATTTTAGCAGCTAATTAACCTCCCAGCCTGCATGTCTTTGGAATGAGAGAGGAAACCAGAATTCTCAGGGGAAACCCATGCGGTCACAGGGAGAACGTGTAAACGCTTGGCGTCAGGATCCAACTTGGGCCTCTGGTGTGGACTTCTCGCTGCCTCGGGAAAGCAGCCAACATAATCAAAGACCCCTCCCACCCCGGGCATTCTCCCTTCTCCCCCCTCCCATCGGGCAGAAGATACAAAAGCCTGAAAGCACGTACCACCAGGCTCAAGGACAGCTTCTATCCCACTGTTATAAGACTATTGAACGGTCCCCTAGTACGATAAGATGGACTCTTGACCTCACAATCTACCTCATCATGGCCTTGCACCTTATTGTCTACCTGCACTGCACCTTCACTGTAATTAGAACACAAAACATTACAGCACAGGACAGGCCCTTCGGCCCACAATGTTGTGCTGACATTTTTTCCTGCTCTAATATCTATCTAACCCTTCCCTCCCATGTAGCCCTCCATTTTTATATCATTCATGTATCTATCTAAGAGTCTCTTAAATGTCCCTAATGTATCTGCCCCCACAACCTCTGCTGGCAGTGCGTTCCATGCACCCACCACTCTCTGTGTAAAAGACTTGACTCTGACATCCCTCTTATACCTTGCACCAATCACCTTAAAATTATGTCCCTTCGTGTTAGCCAGTGTAACCCTGGGACAAAGTCTCTGACTGTCCACTAGATCTAAGCCTCTTATCATCTTGTACATCTTGTCAAGTCCCCTCTCATCCTCCTTCTCTCCAAAGAGAAAAGCCCTAGCTCGCTCAACCTGTCCCACTATCCTAATCGTAACACTTCATTTTGCATTCCGTTGTTGCTTTTCCCTTGTACTACCTCGATGCACTGATGTGGTGAGGTGATCTGTATGGATGGCATGCAAGACAAAGTTTTACACTGTACCTCGGTACGTGTGACAATAATAAACCAATTTTGACCAACTGCCCAACTGTGTCGTCCCATGACTGAGAGGGGAGGTTCAGGGAGTGAGAGGAGATCGGTGGCAGGGTCTCTTATCCTGTCCACACTGTGGTGACAGTGAGACAATCCCCTCCAATAGGGAGAGGCAGCTATATCGAGAGATTCTCCCTGATGTAGCCTGATCCCTCACTCCAGTGAGTAAGCCTTTAGTCAGGAAACTGGAAGCGATATCACTTGCCTCAAGGCTCTGCTTCGACAAACTCTGGGTAGGCTGGTGCTGAGAGGAGGAAGTGATGACCATCAGCGACTCAGAAACCAGTGACTCATCACAGGAGAGGCATGGCTCAACTTGGAGGCAATTAGTTAGGAAATTTCATCTCCATAAAAAGAAGTAGATATATCGACCACTTCCATTTTTGGTTGTGGTGTTAAGGAACCTGGGCTCCACCACACCACTATCATCTCAGCAACAGAGGCACAATGCAGGAAGGAAGAGTTAGATGCAGGAAAGCAGACAGAATACGGCCTCGTCCCAGGGATCTTGTAATGATCGCTCAATGATCCCTTTGGAACACGTACTGAGGGAGTTCACACTTGCCAGGTTTCACCTCCTGAGTTGGTTGGAAGGCAGTAGGAGGACGACACCACGTTCCTAGGATACATGGTGTCCAGTATCGGACCACTTGATCGCTGTTGAGAACCATTCTAGCTTCAACCCCATCTACTTCCACTCTGCGATTCACATAACCCATTCCAGACCCACTGCGATAAGACTATTGAATGGTTCCCTTATACGATGAGGACTCTGACCTCATGGTCTACCTTGTTGTGACCTTGCACCTTATTGCACTGCACTTTCTCTGTAGCTGTGACACTTTACTCTGTACTGTTATTGTCTTTACCTGTACTACCTCAATGCACTCAGTACTAACTCAATGTAACTGTACTGTGTAATGAATTAACCTGTATGATCGGTATGCAAGACAAGTTTTTCACTGTACCTCGGTACAAGTGACAATAATAAACCAATACCGGTGGCCATTCAGCCCATCAAATCTATGCCGGCTCTCAGAACAATCTCAGCAATCCCATTTCCTCCCAGTTATTTCCCTGTCACCTATTCTCTCTCATAGGCCCATCCCACTGATTCTCCTGCCTACACTAGGGATGATTTACTGTGGTCAATTAACCTACTGGCACACCTTTGGGATGTGGGAGGAAACCAGAGCACCCAGGGGGAAACCCACACGGTCACAGGGAGAACGTGCAAACTCCACACAGACAGCACCGGAGGTTAGGATTGAACCAGCATCGCTGGAACTGTGAGGCAGCTGGGAAAACTATTACGCCCTGTGCCATCCTGTCTCAGGAGCACTAGGGGCATTGAAATATGATTGAGAAGGGAGCTTTACTCTCTATCTAATCCCTGCAGTCCCTGCCCTGGGGACGTTTGAAGACACAGTGCAGAAAATAGGAACAGGAATAAGTAACGTTCCCTCAAGCGTAGGGTTATCCTAAAACATTGGAGTGTTACATTGACTACACTTCCCCCACTCACTCCATGCTCCTTGGGGTCTACGAATCACAACCCTGCGTAAACCCTTGGTGAAGCCACCGTCAAGGGCAGAGAATGCTGAAGTTTTGCCATTCTCCAAGTGAAGACATTTCTCAGCTCGGTCACAGACGGCCGAGCTCACTGACGTGATGAAGGCCACAGGCCTAACGTACTCGAGGGGGCAACTTCTCAGTCTGCCTCACCCTGCAGGGAGCTTGTAAAACCGAGCGTCCCCGGGGGAGGGGGGGCGGGGGAGGGAATGGGGGGAGGAAGGGGAAGAACAGAGAGTACACGTGGGTGGGATGGAGTGGGGGTGCCAATGATAAGACAAGATAAGATGTCTTTATCAGTCACATGTACATAGAAACACACAGTGAAATGCATCTTATGCATAGAGTGTTCTGGGGGCAGCCCGCAAGTTTCGCCACACTTCCGGCGCCAACGCAGCATGCCCATAACTTCCTAACCCGTACGTCTTTGGAATGTGGGAGGAAACCTATGCAGGCACGGGGAGAACATACAAACTCCTTACAGACAGCGGCGAGAATTGAACCCGAGTCGCTGGCGCTGCAATAGCGTTATGCTAACCGCTACACTACCATGCCTGGGTGGAGAGCGGTCAGCGGAGGGGAGGGGGGAGCAGTCAGCGGAGGGGGGGAGCGGGCAGCAGCAGAAGGGGGGAGTGGGCATCAGAGGGTGGGGGTGAGTGGGAGGACGAAGCTGTCGTCGGATTTGAGGCTGGGCCCCCGCTGCCAATGGGTCAGTGCCTGAGGAATGGCAGGAATGTCTTTTGGGTAAACGGCTGTGGAGCAGACTTTCTGGACAAACCACAAGTCTGCTCCCAGAGTAGTAACCGATGGTTACCAGGGAGCGGAAGTGTGTCAGCCAGCACTGTGCTCTCAGCACACATCAGGGGGCTGAGAAACACTGGCCGATCCGTAACCTTCAATAAACCACCACAAAGTATGTAATCAAACTGGCTGAATAGCTTGCTCAGTAGTCCGTGGGTGACAACACAGCAGAGTCTGGAGTCTGTTCCCCACGACATCCACATCCCTATGTCCATAACCTCTCTCATCCGAGGAATGCCGTGCTCTCCAGAGTGAGAGGTCACCTTTCCCAAGTCCCAGGGTTTGAAGCGGGCACTTTATCTCGGCATCCCTACCCTCAGTGCAAGCCCGAGTCAGGGGACCGACTGCGGCAGCAAACAATCTGCTGGAAGAACTTAGCAGGTCGAGCAGCATCTGTGGTGGGGGGTGGGGGAAGGAATTGTCGACGTTTCGGGTCGAAACCCTGCATCAGGACCAGCATCTGCAGTCTCTTGTGTCTCTAAAGGTAGTGGGTTTATCCCACATCAGCGTGTGTGCATCGTCCGAGCTTGGGCACAGCACTGAGGAGGTGCTACTCTGTCAGCGGTGTTGTCTCTCAGATGAGACATTAAATCAACCCTCACGTCAACATGAGGCACCCTTGCTTGCAGCAAGCAGATGCTTTGTCAGTTCAACTTTGCACACATTTTTCTATCCAACTGCACTGAGATTTGCTCATTTATTAAGATGTACTTCTTATTTTGGTTTTCAACTATAAGTCAAAGTCAAGTTTATTGTGTGATCTCCACAGAATGAAACAGGGCTCAGACAGTTTTCAAGTACAGGCTGAAAAGTGGCAAGTAACACTCACTCCACAGAACTGGTGGACAATGAATATCTCCAACAAGACAGAGGCTTCCTGATTAACCTTGACGTTCAATGGCACTCCCACCGCCAACAGTCCGGAGGTCACCATCGGCCAGAATCCCAACTGGACCAGCCACAAATACTGTGACTGTACAAGCAGGTGAGAAGCTGGGTATCATGTGGCAAGTGACTCACCTCCTGACTCCCCCAAAGCCTTTCCACCATCTACAAGGTGCACATCAGGAGTCTGGTAGGACACTCCCCACATACTGGATGAGTGCAGCACCAGTTACATTCAAGAAGCTTCAGGGTTTCCAAAACAAAGTATGCCATCCACCAACGTAGACATTCACTCCCTCTGCCACCAGTTGCAGTGTGCATCTATAATCAAAGATCCCCACCATCCAGGCCATGCCATCTTCTCACAGCTACCATCGGGCAGGAGGTACAGAAGCCTGAAGTCCCACATCACCAGGTTCAGGAACAGCTACTTCTCTTCAAACGGTTCTTGAACCAACCGGCACAATCCTATCACTACCTCAGAAAAGCAACTCTATGACCACTTTGCACTACAAAAGACCTTTGCTCTAATTGTGTTCTTTCTTGTATAATTAATGGTTTTCTTGTGATTGTTGAGTATCTGATGCTATGTTCCTGTGATGCTGCTACAAGTAAGTTTTTCATTGCACCTATGCACACGTCTTCTGTGCTGGATTGTAACCTTGTCGCGGTGGAGAAGCTCATGTGGTCCTGAGATCCCAAGAGCGATGCCGTCTGGAGCTATGCTCCTGGTAGGGTCACCCATGGCAGTAAGGTCGATGGTGAGGTCCCTGACAAAGGACAATCCAACCAAGGCCTCAACGGTGGAACAGGACGAAGTTACTTCGAACTCAACAGCTATGAAGGCGGATGAAGGCTGCAACAAATCCATCAGCTCCAATCGTCGTGGTTTCCATGCCATTGGAATCAGTTGGTTGATTTGTGAAGTATCGTGTGCCTTTTGTTGTGCAACATCAAGTACACATTAAACAAATACACGCACAGACGTCTTCGCTCTGTATCATAAGCCGCTTGAGAGCCCATAAATAGATCAACGGAACGAAGACCATCATCCTCGACCTCGAGGGACAGCCACGACGACGACATGTGTACGTGCATGTGACAATAAACTCAACTTTGACTTTGTATCATGTACAAAATGCACAGCAGTTTCTCAGCCTGGCCACTCTGAAAACACCAAGCAAGACAAGGGCAGCGGGCACAGGAGACCACCACCACTGTAGGTTCCCAAGCCACACACCCAACTGTGTTGGAAATATACTGTTCCTTCATCGCTGGGTCGAAATCCTGGAACCCCCTCCCCAACAGCACCTTCCCCAAAGGACTGATCTGGTTGAAGGCTCCTTCTCCAGGGGCTATTATGGATGCACAATAAATGCTGAACTTCCCAGTGACGTCCGTATGGAAAAGTAAATAAATGAAACAACGGGGTCATTCCGTTCACTCTTGCCTGCGCTGGGTCTTTGAATGAGCTCTCAAATTATTCCTCTGCCTATCTCACATTTTATTTCTATTTTCTGCTTGAATAATTGATACAACTTCTTTAAAATAGAGAGACACGAGAGATGGCAGATGCCATCTAGAGCAACACACAGAAAGCTCAAGGAAGTCAGTGGGTCAGTCGTTGGTAGAGGGGACAGCCAGTATAAAATGAAGGGATGGAGTTAGAGCTGGCAAGCTAGAGGTGGATTCAGGAGCTCGTGAGCTCTTGATCCACCCCTTCCCTTCACCTCTTTATTCCGGCTATTCTCCCCTCTGTCAGTCCAGATGAAGGGTCTTAACCCAAAACGTCGACTGTCCATTTCCCTCCATAGATGCTTCCTGACCCGCTGAGTTGCTCCAGTGTTTCGTGTGCTGCTCTTTCTAAAGAGAGCACTGGTGAATCTGCTACCACCTCCCTTTCAGACAGCGCATTCCCGATCACAATCTGCATGAATGTATGGCTTCTACGCAGGTCTCCTTCCCCCCCACCGGTCCCTTCCCCCAGCATGCAGGCGCGTGCCTGAGTCAGACAGGCTGCGCTGCGGCCTGCGTTCGTCCTCCGGGGAACTTCCGCAGAGTTAGCAAATCTCTTTCAGCTCGCACTTGAGCAGCCTGGTGTCGTGGGGATGTTCCGATGATCTTGGCATGACCTGAACACACGGCAGGTCCCGGCTTGCCCAGTATGGAGGTTTCAGCTCATTTGTGCGAGAGCATGTGTGGATTCCACTTAACACACAGTCTGCCTCTAAACGCACATGCTCCTCGATAAACCTGGCGAGCACATAGATACACAAGCTCTGATTAAACCCGTGCACCACTCACTTACAAACCTAATCCAAGTGACACCGTATGATTTACTCTTTCATCCACAACTTGATCCCTGCCCGCACAAACGAACACCCTCCATTTCACCATGATCTACATCAGCACAATACTGAGGCTTACAGCTCCAAACTACTTTCACCCCCATGGATAATAATTGGATTCAGTCCCTTGGGAAAGGATCGACCTTCCCAATCCTATTTTAATATATATTCTTTTTCCTTACAGGGGTTCCCCAGGTTACAAATGACCGGACTAACGAAAATCTGACTTTATGCAAATTCTCCCATACCTTTTTAAAGCATTTTTCAAGCTAGTAAATTCACTAATGACTGGATATATTATATATTCCATTAGTTTAGTTATGGGTAGTGTTAGGGGGATTACTGAATGAAATTAAAGAATTGTATGTAGAACAATTCAATATGGATAGCTACAGAAAATGGACGATTCGAACTCACAGAGAAAGCAGCCTTCTCAGGGACATAACCCGGGGACTGTCTGTATTTGGACAACCACATAAACACTGGAAGTTATCGCCTATCGTCAGCTGCCTGTGGGAAGGACGTAGTAAGCTGCCTTCTTGGACTGCTGCAGTTCTTCTGGTGGAGGTGCTCCTGGGAGTGATGAAGGAACAATACATTCCCAAGTGAGGTTAGTGTGCAAATTGGAGGGGAGCCTGTAGGTGGTGGCGTCCCCATGCACCTTGTACTTTTTGGAATTCTCTGCCCAAGGAAGCAGTAGAGGCCACAGTATAGGCCACAGTATATGAAAGGTTTAGAGGGATAAGATAAGATTTCTTTATTAGTCACATGTACATCGAAACACACAGTGAAATGCATCTTTTGCGTAAAGTGTTCTGGGGGCAGCCCGCAAGTGTCGCCATGCTTCCGGCGCCAACATAGCACGCCCACAACTTCCTAACCCATAGGTCTTTGGAATGTGGGAGGAAACTGGAGCACCCGGAGGAAACCCACACAGACACGGGGAGAACGTACTAACTCCTTACAGACAGCGGTGGGAATTGAACCCGGGTCGCTGGCGCTGTAATAACGTTACGCTAACCGCCACACTACCGTGCCTGCCAAATGCAGGCAAATGGGACTAGCTTAAGACACAGTTAGATAGACGTTTGCATAGTAGGGGAATTAAGGGTTATGGGGAAAATGCAGGTAGGTGGATCTGAGTCCACGGCCAGATCAGCCATGATCTTATTGAATGGTGGAGCAGGCTCGACCGGCCAGATGGTCGACTCCTGCTCCTAATGTTCCTATTCGAGGCTGTGGGGTTTGAGAGGTTCTGTTCGAGTAGCCCGAGTGTAACAAGAGTAGATATTGTCCTGTGCACCATTGGTGGGGGGGGGGGTGGGGTGGTGAGGTGAGGAAGAGAAGTTTAGGATGGTGGACAAAGTGCCAATTGAATAGGCTGCTGAGTCCTTGCTGGCGTGGAGCTTCTCAGGAGTTGTTGCAGCCACACTCAAGATAAGTGGAGACCTGTCCATCACACTCCTGTTTCCATCTTGTTGATGGTGGAAAGGCTTTGGGGTGTGAAGTGGTGAGTTACCTGCTGCAGGATACCCAGCCTCTGCCCTTGTCTTGCAGCCACAATATTTAAACGGCTCGTCCAATAGAATTTCTGGTTAAAGGTGACCTCCAGGATGTGTCTGGTGAGGAATCAGTGATGGCCAGACCAATGTCAAGGGAGAAGTTGGTATGATACTGGGAATGATTGAAAAACCACGTCCAATGTAGAGTCAGAGTCATACAGCATGGAAACAGGCCCTTCGGCCCAACTCGTCCATGCCAACCAAGGTGCCAACTTGCCTGCATTTGGCCCATATCCCTCTAAACCTTTCCTATCCATATACTTATCCAAACGTAATTTAAATGTTGCTGTTGTACTTGCCTCAACTACTCTCTCTGGCAGCTTGTTCCATATACCCACCACCCTCTGCATGAAGAAGTTGCCCCTTAAGTTCCTTTCAAACCTTTCCCCTTTCACCTTAAACCCATGGCCCCTAGTTTTTGGTTCCCTCTCCCTGGGAAAAAGACTGTGTGGATTCATCATATCTATGCCCCTCGTGATTTTATACACCTCTATATGATCACCCCTCAGTCTCCTACCTGCCCAATCTCTCCCTATAACTTAGGCCCTCGAGTCCTGATAACATCCTCATAAACCTTCTCTGCACTCTTTGCAGCTTAATGATGTCTCTTCTATAACGGAACGGTCCCCTTGCAGGTTAAGATGGACTCTTGACCTCACAATCTATTCTGTTATGGCCTTGCACCTTATTGTCTGCCTGCACTGCACTTTCTCTGTAACTGTAACACGTTATTCTGCATTCCGTTATTGCTTTTCCCTTGTACGGCCTCAATGCACTGATGTGATGAAATGATCTGTACGATTGGCATGCAAAACAAAACTTATCAGTGTACCTCGGGACATGCAACAATAATAAACCAACTTAACAGGGTGACCAAAACGGTACACAATGTCTGGTGCTTTTGTGTTGTGACTGTTACTTGCCACTTATCAGCCTGTGGCTAAGACTTGTAACATCCAGGTATGGGTTGGTTCATTGAAGAGTTGTGAATGGAAGTGAACATGGTGCAATCATCAGTGAATATCCTCATGGTGGAAGGAAAGTCACTGATGGTGGTCGGAACCCAAACACTGCACTGAGGGACCCTGTAGTGACTGACCACCAACAACCACAGTACCTTTGGAGGAAGGTGTCTGACAGGCAAGGAGAACATACAAATTGGCTTCAACGCTTGTGCTGTGGAACAGCCTGGGCACTCACAACAGTCTGTGACTGATAATGGTCCACAGGCAACGAATGGGGAAATGGCTTGGTAATATCTTCTGCCAAAGTAAAAACACTAGCAAGAAATAAAATGGTCGGACCCTCAGAGGCAACACGGCTGAAGACCCCTGGGTTAGTAAAACTCCCTCTACTGTCTCATCAAACACTCCCAGGGCAGGGACAACATGGGTCAGATACAGTGTAATGATGCAGGGTTTGGACCCAAAATGTCAACAATTCCTTCCCCCCCCCCCCCCAGTAGATGCTGCTCGACTGCTAAGTTCCTCCAGGAGATTGTTTGTTGTTCAAAACTCCCTCTACACCGTCCCATCACACACTCCCAGGGCAAGGACAGCACGGGTTAGATACAGAGTAAAGCTCCCTCTGCACTGTCCCAATTCATCTGTTCTTACATTGCTCAAGGAATAAATGTCAGCTGAGGACACTGAGAAGTTCCTGCTCCTATCCTCTGCAGTCACTTGAGAGACAGAGCCTCATTTTTGCAAGTTACAACACGTCAAAAAGAAACCCTTGCAAAAATTTAGATGGCCTGAGGATATAACAGGAGATATACAAATGAAAGTACTTTTTGTGATGAATCAATCAAACCTAATCTTATCCTATTTCAGTGCCCACAAGCAGGGGCTTTGCAGAAAGGTTTCCTCCGAGTGGTCTGATTCCCCTGAACACCTTCCCTTCTTGTCCGGAAGCCCAGAGTACTGCCTCCCATTAAATATTGAGAAGCTCACTCACAATGCTGTGTTTATAATTGCTGATGGCACTGTGGGTAGCTTCCTGAACACCTACATCAGGTGAAGATTCATGCTTAACCTCAAGGTCTCAATGGGCACTCTGGAACTTAACGTCTAGGCCTGAACCTGACACCCACCTGGACTCTGCCCCCACCTCGTCCTCTCCAGCACTGGGATCACCAGCTAGCATCAAGTCCTGGCCACCCATCACCTCTCAGCTTGCTGACCCTCACTGGCTCTCAGTCCGGCAACACCAACTTTAAACGTCTCACCATCAGTTTCAAATCCTTTCATGGCCCTCACCCCTCCCCAATCCTGCACCCACTTCTAGCCCCCCTCCCCCAAACCCTCCGAGATCTCGCTGCTACTCCACAATTCTGGCCTCCCTGCATCTTGTCCTCACTAGCGGCCGTGCCTTCAGTTGCCCTGGGTCCCCTCCCCCAAGCTCATTGTCCCTTGAACTCTCTCCGTTCTTGAAACCTCCTGCTCTGACTGAGTCACGTGCCTCGATATGGCTTGGTATCCTCTGAGTTCGTATGTTCCTGTAAAAGGTGCCAGAAGCTGTCAACCAGAGAGGCCACATGCAAACTTTTAATCCTTATTTCCATCAATTCCCGGCAACCTCTGTGTTGAAACCAACCCATCTCGCTGCAGCAAAACAAGGTGACTGTGCAAATCACAGCCCTTTCCAGATCCTGAAACCCATCAAACAGGACAAACCAGAAACAGGAACGCAGAGAGAGAAAAATACAGCTTCCTAAATTCCAGAGGAGTCAGATTGTCAGAGTTCAAAGGGCTGGAAATGACACAGGCTGAAAGCTCGATAACCAGAGGACATTTAGTTAAGATAACTGGCTCAAAAAACCAGTAAGGACAGAAGAAATTGTGTTTACACAGCAAATTGTGTTCTGGAATGCACTACTTGATGAGAAAAGCTTGCAGTTCGACAACTAATTCCTGTAGTTTTTCCCTCCAAGTGTAGTTATGAGTATAGTATTGGTATTGGTTTATTATTGTCACTTGTACCGAGGTACAGTGAAAAAGTTGTCTTACATACCGCTCGTACGGGTCAATTCATTACACAGTGCAGTTACACTGAGTTAGTACAGAGTGCATTGAGGTAGTACAGGTAAAAACAATAACAGTACAGAGTACCGAGGAAGCACAGTGCAGGTAGACAATAAGGTGCAAGGTCACAACAAGGTAGATTGTGAGGTCAGAGTTCATCTCATCGTATAAGGGTCGCTATAAATTGCCCCTAGCGTGTGGGTGAGGGGTGGGATCTGGGGGGCAAGGGAACTGACGAAAATGCAGAGAGAATAAAAAAATGGGAATAATGTAGGAGGAGTGTGATGGTCAGGAAGGACTCGGTGGGCCGAAGGGCCTATTTCCCTGCTGTATCTCTCTATGACTCTCAGAGGCCAGCAGAGGCACAATAGGCCGAACAGCCTTCTTCTGGGCTACAATGTTCAACTGAAGAGGGAGGAGAGAGTGAAAGGTAACCACAAAGACAACTGGCATTGCAGTTCCCTTTCAGCATCAGGTGGCACACAGCTGTCACCCTAAGATAAACTACAACCGGGACTTCAGCACGGGCTATTGGGACCCTGCCACAGTCAACCGCGACATCCTCACCGCAATTACTTAATACTGGCGAGCGCAGGGAGAGTCACAGAGAAACCTCTTGGAAATTCAGTGCTGTTGGTAACAAAACATAAGTGGTCTTTAATAAAGGAACAGAACCAGCCTTCCCGTTGATAGAAACAACCAACAAAGAGGAGTTGAAAGCAACACAGGCCTGTTCAAGTTATTTGGTCACTGAGTACGCCCCTCTCAGTAATAGCTATTGCTTGGAACCTAATGAAATGAGTCAAAAGATCTGGAAAATGAATAAGCAAATAAGATAAGATTTCTTTATTAGTCACATGTACATCAAAACACACAGTGAAATGCATCTTTTTGCGTAGAATGTTCAGGGGGCAGCCCGCCAGTGTCGCCACGGTTCCGGCGCCAACACAGCATACCCACAACTTCCTAACCCGTACGTCTTTGGAATGTGGGAGGAAACCGGAGCACCCGGAGGAAACCAACGCAGTCACGGGGAGAACGTACAAAACTCCTTACAGGCGGTGGCCGGAATTGAACACAGGTTGCTGGCGCTGTAAAGTGTTACACTAACCGCTACACGACTGTGCCTGATCACAGTGATGCAGCAGTTAGTGCTGAAGTCTCACAGCTCCAGCAGCCCCGGCTCAATCCTGACCTCTGGTGCTGTCTACGTGGTGTTTGCATGTTCTTCCTGTGACTGCAAATGGGTTTTCCCTGACATACCAATGATATATGGACTGGTTGATTAATTAAACATTAGCCCTGGAGTGTAGCTGGGTGGTAAAGGCTTCACGGGAGAGTTGATGGGCATGAGAGAATAGATCACAGGGAAAAAAAGTGGGGGAATGCGATTGAAGAGGTTGCTCTGCGACCTGGCATGGGTTCAATGGGCTGAATGGCCTCATTCTATGTAACAAGGAAATACAAGTCAAGACATTCAAGCCTACAGACCCAACATGGGTAAATGGGATTACAGCAGGTAGGTAGAAAGAGCAGCATGGAAATGGTGAACCAAAAGCCCCTCAAGTGTCAGTTTAAGACTAGTACCAAGCTTAATTTAAGACTCTAGGTTGCATAAAGCTGACTTGTATTCCCTCGAGTTCAGTTGGCTAATCTGATCAACTGAAAGGGAGGATGGAGAGAAGCCATTTCCTCTCTGCACTGAGAACAGAGGAATGTACAATTAGCAGCCAGGCCATTTGGGATTGAAATTAGGACGGGACTGCCTCACAGATGGTAGCAGAAGTCAGGAACTCTCCTCCAGTGAAGTCAGAGGTTGCTTGGGGCCATGTGGAGCATGAGACAGAGGTGGGCGGATCTTTGTTGGGCGAGGAAGTCTGTAGTTAGTGGGCGCCGAACATGATGCCAAATTAAACTCATTCTCTCCTGCCTGCACGTGATCCGTATCCCTCCATTCCCTGCACATTCCCGTGTCTCTCGAACAGCCTCAAACACCACTGCTTCCTCCACTCCCCCCAACAGCCTGTTCCAGGCACCCACCACCCTCTGTGTAAAAGAGCTTGTCCCGTACATCTCCTTTAAACTTTCCCCCTCTCATCTTAAATGCACGTGCTCCAGTTTTAGACATTTCTACCCTGGGAAAAAGATTCCTACTGTCTACCCTATCTATGCCTCTCATAATCTTATGAGCTTCGATCACGTCTCCCTGCGCTCCAGAAAAAACAACCCAAGTTTGTCCAACCTCTCCTTATAGCTCATACCCTCTCATCCAGGCAGCGTCCTGATGAACCTCTTCTGCACCCTCTCCAAAGCATCCACAGCCTTCCTGTAATGGGGCAACCAGAACTGCACACAATACTCCAAGTGCAGCCAAACCAAAGTTTTATACAGCTGCAGCAGGACTTCCTGAATCTTGTACTCAATGCCCCGACCAATGAAGGCAAGCATGCCGTACGCCTTCTTTCCCCACCTGATCTACTTGCATGGCTACTTTCAGTGAGCTATGGACTTGGACCCCAAGATCCCTCTGTACATCAATGCTGTTAAGAGTCCTGCCGTTAACTGTATACTTTCCCCTTACATTGGATCTCCCAAAGTGCAACACCTCACACTTGCTCAGATTAAACTCCATCTGCCATTTCTCTTCCCATATCTGTAACTGATGTACATCCTGCTGTATCCTTTGACAGCCCTGTACGCTGTCCACAATTGCACCAACCTGTGTTGTCTGCAAACTTACTGACCCACTCATCTACACTTTCATCTAAGTCATTTATATACAATCACAAACAGAGCCCCCAGCACCAATCCCTGCAGAACATCACTGGTCACAGACCTCCAGCCAGAATAACACCCCTCCAACACTACCCTCTATGAGCAAGCAAATTCTGAATCCAAACTACCAAGTCACCGTGGATCCAATGCATCTTAACCTTCTGGATCAACCTTCCATGAGGGACTTTCTCAAATACCTCACTAAAATCCACGTAGACAACATCCACTGCCCTATCACCTTTGTCACCTCCTCAAAAAAACTCAATTAAGGTTGCGAGGCGAGGCATGACCTGCCCTGCGCAAAACCATGCTGACTGTCCCTAATCAGGCCATGTTTTTCCAATTCACGTAAATTCTATCCCTAAGAATCCTTTCCAATAGTTCCCCTACCACTGATGCGAGGCTCACTGGCCTATACTTTCTTGGATTATCCCCATTTCCCTCCTTGAATGGAGGAACAACATTGACTACTCTCCAGTCTTCCGGGACCTCGTCTGTTGCTAGTGAGGATACAAGAAACTTCCTCGGAAGGGTTGTGGGGCAAAAGCTGGGAAATGGCAACTTGTCCACGTACACAGCAAAATTAAATCCCAATTTAATTCTGACCTGAGCCAGAGGTTTTGTAATGTCTAATTCCATACCATCCCCAATCACTGCTGCAGATATAGAGTCACAAAGCAATACAACACAGATACAGGCCCTTCGGCCCAACCAGTCCATGCTGACCACGGTGCCCACCCAGCTAGCCCCAATTTCCTGCGTTCAGCCCATATCCCGCTAAGCCCCGCCCCTCCATGCACCTATCCAAGTGCTTCTTAAAATGATACTATTGAACCTGCCTCAACCACTTCCTCTGGCAGCTCATTCCATATACTCACCACCTTCTGTGTGAAAAAGTTGCCCCTTCATGTCCCTTCTAAATCTTTCCCCTTGTACCTTAAACCTATGCCCCATAGTTTTGGACTCCCCCACCCTAGGGAAAAGACTGTTATCGTCCACCTTATCTATGCCTTTCAATCTTCTGTAAGGTCACCCCTCACCTTAAATGTGGCATAAAGAGGGGCACTCTTTGTTCTTACGTTTGTTACAAGTGTACTTGAGCTGGGGGAAGATGGATTGTTCAACCACGTGGGGAAAGGGAAGCGTGGCTTAATTTATAAACCACCAAGTATATCTGGACCATACCTGGAGCAACAAAGCGGGTTGAGGTAGGGGTGTGTGTGTGTGTGTGTGTGTGTGTGTGTGTGTGTGTGTGTGAGAGAGAATTATCAGTGTCTTGGGTCAGGACCCTGCATCAGGACTGAGAGTGGAGACGGGCAGGTTACACCAGATAGAGGAGGGGAGGGGTGTGGACTCCTCAGTCCACCAATCACCTTGGGACTCCTGTCTAACCACTTCTCCTCTGCTCTTTATACTGACCGCGTCCCCTCTCAGTCCTGATGCAGGGTTTCAACCTGAAACATCAACAATTCCTCCCACCCCCCACCGTACAGAGAGCGTACCGATGCTGCTCGACCCGCTGAGTTCCTCCAGCAGATTGTTAGTTGCTCCAGATTCCAGTGTCTGCAGTCTCCTGTCTCCACTGGCTCAGAGATGATTGTACAAGGCAGGATGCTGATCTGACTCGGACCTGGATTTGACACATCAAGTCCCAACAAGCTGTAGTCAGACATACAGGCTCTGTTAGGAAGCAGGATTAACCCCTGACAGTGTTGGCTTGAAAGGCCTGTGTATGTGAGTGAGAGAGAGAGAGAGAGAGAGAGAGACGCAGAGAGAGAGAGAGAGAGAGAGACGCAGAGAGAGAGGGAGAGAGCACAGAGAGAGCAAGAGGCAGAGAGAGAGAGAGAGAGAGAGACGCAGAGAGAGAGAGAGAGACGCAGAGAGAGAGAGAGAGACGCAGAGAGAGAGAGAGAGACGCAGAGAGAGAGAGAGAGACGCAGAGAGAGAGAGAGAGAGACACACACACAGAGACACAGAGACAGAGAGAGAGGTGAATGAATAAATAAATACATTCATGCAACAACACAACTGCAGGGGTGCAAGATGTCAGAGAAACAGGGAACCTTGCACATTCTGCCCTTTCTGGCAATCACTTCTAAAGCCACGGAAGCACGTTCAGGCTGTAGGCCTGACGTCACTGTAACCGTTGCCTTCTGTTCCGCATTGACATCACAAGTTGCTGCATACAGACCGGTAAGCACACAAGTACTGAATCACGTAGCTGGTTAATGAGTTACAGGAAAAAGACAGGCACCAGCTGGCTGGAAGAAAAATGCCTCAGCAGGTACATAAAGCCTCTGTTGTTCTTGTGTGGACCAGCAGCAACGCATGCAAATTTGTGATCGACAGTGAATAGGAGGAAACTCAGCCCAATGTTCCTGCGCAGGTTTTTATTTTTTTTTAAAAAGTTCTCCAATTAGTTGCACTCCCTTGCTTTCCCCCCATGGTCCAATGCAGAAAAAATTCTCTCTGCTTCATTGTTGATCTTCTTCAAATCCCTCTCTTCTGGCCGACGTAAATAGTTTCTCCCTGCAACAACAATACAAAGGCGCTGGAGGAACTCAGCGGGTCAGGCAGCATCTATGGAGGGAAACAGGTAGTCGACGTTTCTGGTGGACGCAGAACATCGACTGTCCATTTCCCTCCTGAAATACTGCCTGACCTGCTGTGTTCCTCTTTTGTGTGTTGCTCCAGATTTCTAGCATCAAATCGAGTGTATTGTCAAATGCACAAGTCCATGTGTGCACAGGTCCAAGGAAAAACTTACTTGCAGCAGCATCACAGGCACATAGCATCAGATAAGCAGCATTCACAAGAAAAACAAATTATACACAATTTTTTTTACAAGGAAGAAAAGTCCATTTTAGTGCAAAGTGATCAAAGTGGTCATAGTGTTGTTAAACTCAAGTGATTAGGGTTTTGCTGGTTGTCTCAAGAACCGAATGGTTGAAGGGATCTGCATCTGCAGTCTCGTGTCTCCACCATTTCCCTCCCCCCCGGCAGTTAATCTGTCAAAACGCCTCATGAATTCAATCAACTGCATTCATTCCCCTCTTTTCTGCTCTGAGGAGGACAATCCCAGCATCTCCTCAGACGATGGGAGTCGCGGCTTTGATGGTCAGAGAGGCCAGCTCCATGGCAACTGGTCTCTGTGCTCTGCAGAGTCTTGTGGACCGGGTGTGATGCCCCCAACAGCCGAAAGGTAGGCGCCGTGTTGCATGAGCAGTTGACGTGGCTGCATTGTGTCTGTCAGCCAAGCCCTGGGAACAGGGGGGCTGAGTCGCAAACAAAAGCCCCCCCCACCCCGAGCAGGCTGTGCAAGAACAGAAAGGAAACTCTGCCTATTATAGAGTTGTACAGCACAGAAACAGGCCCTTTGGCCCATCATCTCCATGCTGCTATTGGTATTGGTTTATTATTGTTACTTGTACCGAGGTACAGTGGAAAAACTTGTCTTGCATACTGATCGTACAGGTCAGTTCATTAAACAGTGCAGATACATTGAGTTAGTACAAGAGTGCATTGATGTAGTACAGGTAAAAACAACAACAGAATGCAGAGTAAAGTGTCCCAGCTACAGGGAAGAGCATTGCAGGTAGACAATAAGGTGCAAGGTCACAACAAGGTAGATTGTAAGGTCAAGAGTCCATCTCATCGTATAAGGGAACCATTCAACAGTCTTATCACAGTTGGATAGAAGCTGTCCTTGAGCCTGGTGGTATGTGCCCTCAGCTCCTGTATCTTCTACCTGATGGGAGAGGAGAGAAGAGAGAATGACCCTGGTGGGTGGGGTCTTTGATTATGCTGTCTGCTTCACCAAGGTAGCGAGAGGTATAGACAAGAGTCTATGGAGGGGAGGCTGGTTTCCATGACGCACTGACGTTTTTGCCTACCTACATCACCTCATTTGCCCACTGTATCCTTACATGCTTTGCCTATTTAAGAGTCTAAATGCCTTTTAACCATACTGATTGGATCCGATTCCACCAAATCCTCTGGAATTGTTCAGATTTGAATTTTGATTTCTGACTTTCTCCAAGCACTGATCGACTCGAAATGTTTCTCTTCACAGATTCACAGGAGACTGCAGATGCTGGAATCTGGAGCAGACAAACAACAAGTTGGAGGAACTCAGCAGGTCAGGCAGCCTCTGTGGAGAGAAAATGGACGGTCCATGTTTCCGGTTGAGACTCTTGGACGATGATGGAGGATCTCAACCCGAAGTGTTGACTGCCCCTTTCTCTCCACAGACGTTGACTGACCTGCTGAGTGTTTGAAACATTTTGCTTTTATTTGCGACTGTCAGCATCTGCATTGGAGTTCCAATTGAAGGACAGGAGTTGTGGACGAGAGAAAGAGGGAAGGTGAAAGTGGAATTATGACCTGTGCTCAATTAGAACTAACCCAGAGCCCACACTCCCCCTGACTGTGCTCAAGAAAACGTTCCACGGTAAGGCACAGGAGCAATGGACTAAAAAAAACTTTTTACAGAGGGTGATTACAACCTTGAACCTACCGGCCTCTGAATAGTGGGAGGAAGAGCCAATTTGCCTCCAGTTCACCCAGTACATTGTGAAGGGTTCTCGTGTGGTGGATTGGGAGAGTATTTGATTGAAATGTATGGGCTATGGGAAAAGATCAGAAGGGACCAGTAGGGCTGTGATACCAGGATCAGACAAAAACCCAATGGGCTGAATGGCCTCTTGTGTTGTAGCTATTCTAAAATAATCACCACAGTGTTAAATTTAACAAACAAGTGCTTCCTTTGGTGAGAGAGATTGAGAAGGGGAGAGGAAGAGGAAGGAAGGGTCCAAGGTGTATTGATTAGGATCAGGGTGGGGTGGTGTGATAGAACTTCATATCGAGTGTCTGGATGGTTAGTAGCACTGGCAATACTTCTCACAAGCTCCCTTTACAACGTTCCGGGTGTCCCGGAGGTATCTGTCACCCATCTGAAATATCTATCCGGTTTCCTTTTCTCTTGCCTAGCCTTGCCCACGTATCCAAAGAGGGCTCTGTGACTGTTGTCACGAGCCTCTGTATCCAACACATCATTCTCTGCAATTTCCGCCGCCTCCAAAGGGATCCCACCACCAGGCACATCTTCCCCTCACCCCCTCTCCCCTTTCCAAAGGGACCGCTCTCTCTCCGCGACTCCCTTGTCCACTTGTCCCTTCCCAGCGATAACCCCCCTGGCACCAAGTGCTACACCTGCCCCTACACCTCCTCCCTCACCACCATTCAGGGTCCCAGACAGTCCTTCCAGGTGAGGCAGCACTTCACCTGAGAGTCTGAGGGTGTTATTTATTGCATCCGGTGCTCCTGGTGCGGCCTCCTGTACATGGGTGAGACCCGACGCAGACTGGGTGATCACTTCATCGAGCACCTTCGCTCCATCTGCCGCAACAGCCAGGACCTCCCGGTGGCCACCCACTTCAATTCCACATCCCACTCCCACACTGACATGTCTGTCCACGGCCTCCTCTACTGCCACGTCAAGGCCAGGCGCAGGTTAGAGGAACAGCACCTCATATTCCGCCTTGGGAGTCTCCAACCTGTTGGCCTTAACATCGATTTCCCTAATTTCCATTAATTCCACCCCTTTTTCTCCTCCCCTCCCCCATCCTTTATTCCATGGTCCACTGCCCTCTCCTACCGGATTCCTTCTTCAGCCCTTTGCCTCTTCTACCCATCACCTCTCAGCTTCTTACTTCTCCCCCCTCCCCCCTCTCACCTGAACTCACCTCTCCCCTCTCTGTGTGTGCTCCTCCCCCTCCCCCCCCACCTTATTCTGGCTTCTGCCCTCTTCCTTTCCAGTCCTGATGAAGGGTCTCGGCCCGAAACGTCGACTGTTCATTTCCCTCCATGGATGCTGCCTGACCTGCTGAGTTCCTCCAGCACTTTTTGTGTTGCTGTAGTTAATTCAACCCACTTCCCCCAAATTATTAACAGGGAATTCTGCAACATTGAGTGGCAAAGGTTTAATCCAAACTCGATCTCTAAACAACAATACTTGTGGCTCTGAAACACACAATAAATTCAAGCAGAGATTTCCATCGAGCTGGGAGTTGGCTGGGATCAGGCCAGAGTGGGACTGCCGCTTTAAGAGTAGTTCACACACACTGGCTAGTAGACCCCGTAATTTGCAAAGTAACAGAGGAAGGACACACACACACAACCTACACAGGAAGAGAACAGTTACCCAAATTTTTGACAGGCCCATGCGAGAAGAGATTTAATCGAATACTTGAACATCTCGTTTTTGCAGCTCAATAATTCACAAGCAGTTATTTGCATAACAACCGAGTTCAGGCAGGCAACAGAAAGTGATTGACAGTCGGGGGAAGTTTCTCACTTCATTACATTACCTTTCACTCATGTAGAACTTTAGATGCAACAACTTGTCTAACAAGCACTGTTCAAAAAAATATACGAGCAAGTCACGTACTGAGAAGTCAGAGAGAGAGACAGAGAGAGACAGAGACAGACAAGATAGAGAGACAGACAGAGGGAGACAGAGACAGAGAGAGAGACAGAGATGCACTGGTCCAGACGCAGAAAGGAAAGGTCTGGTGAGTTTGTGATTTTCTCAGCTGTCCCTCGAGACCATCAGCTTGACATTAACCAGTCTGACGAATTATTTGGCAGAGGTGGCATCATGGCTGCATGCTGTCCTGCCCTCCCTGACCTCCAGAGTAAACGGGGTGGGAAGGAAGTCAATGCTCCAAGCACTAAAATGAAGGCTGACACTCCAATGCAAAAATACGGGGGTGCTGCACTGTCAGAGGTACATTAAACCATGCCCTCAGGTGTACGAGAAAGCTCCGCATCACTACTTGAATGACATATGGGGGGAAGAAAATCCTCTGGATTCCAGCTCTCATTTATCCTCCATCACTACCCTGGCTATTAACACATGGTTATTTTTGGGAGCTTGCTGTGTAAAAATTGGCTGAAGCATTGATGCATTGCTGAGGCTGCCCAATACATCACGGGCACATCCCTCCCCACCATCGGTAGTATCTACAGGAGGTGCTCCCTCAAGGCGGCAGCATCCATCATTAAAAATCCCCACCATCCGGGCCATGCCATCTTCTCGCAGCTCCCATCGGGCAGGAGGTACAGAAGCCTGAAGTCCCACACCACCAGTTTCAAGAACAGCTACTTCCCTTCAACTATTCTATTCTTGAACCAACCTGCACAACCCTAATCACTATCTCAGTATAGCAACTTCAAGAGCGGCAGGATAGGGTAGCAGTTAGCATGACACTATTACAGCGCCAGCGATCAGGGTTCAATTCCCGCCGCTGTCTGTAAGAAGTTTGTACGTTCTCCCCGCGTCTGCATGGGTTTCCTCCGGGTGCTCCAGTTTCCTCCCACATTCTAAAGACGTACGGGTTAGGAAGTTAACATGGGGTGTAATTGGGTGGCGTGGGTTTGTTGGGCCAGATATACCGTGCTGTATAAAGTTTTAAAAGCAACACTATGACCACTCTGCACTACAATGGACTTTTTTTGTTCTAATTTTGCTCTCTTGTATAACTTATGTTTAATTTACATTTTTCTTGTGAATGTTGTCCACATTAATCAGAGAGATTCAGTCCCAATCACACTGTATCTGCTTGCACGTTGCAAGATGCAGATAAGAGTAGAAGTGTGATAGTGCTGAAAGGAAATTAGTGGTCAAGTCACCCAGTTGATAAAACTTGCAAATAACTTTTACACTTTCCCTTAACTAAGCAAAAAAAAAGTATCAGGGAGGCATGCTGACAGGAAACATTGACGAACTCTGTTTATTTCAGTTGTACTCCAAACTTTTGCCTCAGAGTTGAATGGTTCTGAGTTTAACTCTCACTCTACAGACCCGAGTGCTTTACCTAACATTCTCAAGGCGGGAACTTTCAGACAAGACATTAAGTCAAGGCCCTGCCTGTCACTGACAAAAGATCTCAACACCAGCTTGATAAAATGTCGGTGGACTCCCCTTCCAAGTTTTAGACATTTGTTCATCCCACAATCAACAATGGGAGAGATTAGGTCGAGGTTACCACAGTACAATTTTATAACCATTAAGACAAAGTCATACATTACAGTAACAGGCCCTTCGGCCCACTGAGTCTGTGCCGACCATCAACACCCATTTACAATAAGCCCATTTTATTCTCCCCACATTCCCCTCAACTTTCTACAACTCACCTACACACCAGGGACAATGTACAGCAGCCAATTAATCCACCAACACACACGTCTTTGGCATGGAGGAGGAAACCGGAGCACCGGGGGGAAACCCACGCAGTCACAGGGAGGATGTGCAAACTCCACAGAGAGAGCACCCGAGGTAAAGCTCGAGCTCGGGTCACTGCAGCCACGAGGCAGCAACTCTTCCAGCTGTGCCATTGTGCTACCTGCTTGCACTTAGCTTCGTGGGAGCTTGTTGTCCACAGATTGGCAGCCACATCTCCCACATGTTCAATTTACCATCTGCATTGAGCATATTTAAGTCTGAGATCGATAGATTTTTAGACAATAAGTAGATTGAGGCGATGGGAGGCCAGGTGGAGGTGAGACCCATTATTTGCTGTGACCTCACTGAATGATAGAGCTGGTTCAAAGTGCTGAATGGCCCACCGCTGATTCCACTGAACACGTACTTGAGTCAGAATGGTTCTATATTGGATTGGGAATTTAACGGCTTAGGATTGGAACTACCAGGGAGTTTGTTGAAAGGGCAAGTTGAGGCAAATTGGCAATCACATTTTGGGCCACATGAAAACAGGAGGAGGCCCCTCAAACCTGCCCCACCATTCAATATAATCATGGCTGATCTGCGCTGGCTTCAACTCCTCTTCCGTTCCAGTTCCCTATAACCTTTAATTCCTCGATCTTTCAAATATTTATCTCCACCTTAAATATATCTAATGATCTGAACTCCAGCACCCTCAGGGGCAGAGAATTCCAGGGATTCACCATCCTCCAAGAGAAGAAATTTCTAATGGACCTTATTTTGTAACTGCGTCCCCTTGTTTGCGACTCTCCCACTGGTGAAAACATTTCAACATCTATCCTGTCAGGTCCCCATATAATCTTATGGGTTTGAGTAAGATCATCCTTCAAGGAATACATGCCCAAACTGCCCAGCCTCTCACAATAGGACAACTGTCTCCTGCCAGGAATTAGCCTGGTGACTCTCCTTTGGACTGTCCTTAATGTCACTATACCCTATCTTAGGTAAGGGGATGAAAACAGCACAGTATTCCAGGTGTGGCCTCACCAACACCCTACACAACTGTAATAAAACTTCCCTATTCTTAAATTCCAACCCCTTCACAATAAAAGCCAACGGGCTGTTTACCTTCTTAACAGCTTGTTGGACCTGCCTGCTAATCTAGATCCCTCTGAACTTCACATACTTGTAGCCTCTCTCCACTTAGGTAACAACTTGCCTTTTGGTTCCTCTTGCTGATTATGGATGAGCTCACACTTCCCCACATTAAGCTCCATTTGCCAGGTTTTCACCCAATCGCTCAATCTACATCCTGTTGCAGAACCACCATGACCTCATCAGAACATGCCCTTCCACCCATTTCCACATCATTGGCACACTAGGAAACCCCGCACATCGTTCCCTCCTCCAGGCCGTTAATGTAAATAATAAACTGAGGACCGAGAACCGATCCCCTGGGGTACTCCATGAATTACACCCCGCCAGTGTGAGAAGAACCTATTTATTCCAACTCTTTTCTATGAAATAGCCAGTTTTCAATCCATTTTAAACACACTTCCTCCAGTTCCTCAGGCCCTTAATTTATGCATCAGCCTCTTATGTGGCACCTTGTCAAATGCCTTTTGGAAATCTCAATACACTACATCTAGAGGATCCCACCCCCCCCCCCCCCCACCATCAACTTTCCCAGTCACATTCTCAAAGAATTCGAGCAAATTTGTCAAACAGGATTTATCTTTCATAAAGCACGTAGACTGGTTTTGATTATATTCAAGCTTTCCTCAAAGATTAATTATTTCCTCTTTGATGATGAACTCCAGCACCTTGCTAACAATAGATGTTAAACTAACGAGCCTATGGTTCCCTGCCTTCAGTCTTCCTCCCTTTTCAAACACAGGAGTCACATTAGCTGTTTTCTAATGTTCTGGTACCCTCCCAGAGTTTTGAAAAATTTCAACCAATGGGTCCACCTTCTCTGAAGCCACTTCCTTTAAAACCTTCGGGTGCAGGCCATTGGAGTCTGGTGATTTGTCTGCCTTCAGCCCTGTGAGTTTCTCTAATGCTTTATCCCCCATGATTGGCATTTTTACAAGTTTCTCCCTGTTATTTGAAATTAGCCCACCTGTTATCTTAGGGATATTTGCAGTGTCCTCCATGGTGAAGATTGATGCAAAGAACTGATTTAACGTACATACCATTTCTTTGTTTGATAGTCATACAGCATAAAAATAGGCCCTTCTGCCCAACTGGTCCAAGCCAGCCAAGATTCCCACTTAAACTAGAGAAACAAAGGACTGCAGATGCTGGAATCTAGATGAAAAACACTCAGCACCCTGCTGATTTCCTCTAGCATTATAGTGTTTTTCATCCCACTTAAGCTGGTCCCATTTGCCTGCGTTTGGCCAATATCCCTCTAAACCTCTCCTATCTGCATTTCTGTCCAAGTATCTTTAAATGTTGTTAATATACCCGTCTCAACCACTTCCTCTGGCAGCTAATTCCATATATGGACCACCCTCTCAGTGAAAAAGTTGTTCTCAGGTTGCAATTAAATCCCTCCCCTCTCACCTTAAGCCTATGCCTTCAAGTTCTCGATTCCCCAACCCTGGGAAAAAGACTGTTTGCCTTCACCCTATCTATGCCCCTCATGATTTTATACACCTCTATAAGAACACCCCTCATTCTCCTACACTCCAATAAAAAGTCCCAACCTGCTCAACCTCTCTCCATAACTCAGTCCCTTGAGTCCCAGCAACATCCTCATCAATCTCCTCTGCACTCTTTCTAGCTTAATAACATCTTTCCTACAGCAGGGTGACCAAAACTGAACACAATATTCCAAATGCAGCCTCACCAGCATTTTGTACAACTGCAACATAACATCCCAACTTCTATACTCAATGCCAGTGTGCCAAAAGCCTTCTTCACCATTTACCTGCGACACCTGCTATAAATTCATCCTCTGGAGGCCACACGCCCACTTTAGCCATGTTTCTTCTATTTATATGTCCATAAAAACTCTTACTATTTTGATATTACACACCAGTTTTCTCTCAAGATCACATTTTTCCCTTGTTATGAGCTTTTCAGAGATTTGCTGCTGAATCCTGAAAACTTACAGTCCTCTGGCCTACCATCAGTCCTTGCCACTTTGCACGCCCTGCTTTACAATTTAACATCATCCTCAAACTCCTTTCTCAACCCCAGGTTGTGCCCCTTTCTCATGGAATTGTCTGTCTAATTGGGATAAACTCCCACTGAGTGTTACGGACCAGCTGTCTGAATATCTGCCACTGTTCACCTACCGACTTGTCTCTTAGCATTCCTCCCCCCCCAGTTCACCTTAGACAACTCCACTTCCATACCATTATAATAGCCCTTATTTATGTTGAAGACAGTGGTTTTGATCCTGTGACTGAAATTCTATCATATTGTGGTCATCGCCTCAAAGGGGATCTTTAACCACAAGGTCTCTTATTAATCCTTCCTCATTACTCGTGAATAAATCTAAAATAGCTTGTTCCTGGGTAGGTTCTGTAACATACTGTCCCTTGCCAGTTTGGTTCATCCAAAATACGTAGATTAAAATCTCCCATGAAGAAATGTGCCCTCGATATTTTCCCATTTATTCTCTGAAGCACGGAAGAGAATGGGAAATTTAACAAGATAGGCACCAGTCGTATGACTTTGGATGTTATAACGACAGATGAAAGGCAATGAATCAGCATGACACAAGAAGAGAAAGTTTAAAGAATATATCTGCATTTATATAGTGCCTTACAATACCTCAAGCAACTTATGTGCTATGAAACATTTATAAGGCATTGTCGTGGCTGTGTTGCAGCAGGTAGTGCCGCTGCCTCACAGCTCCAGAGACCCGGGTTCATTCACCACCTCCAGTGCTGTCTGTGTGGAGTTTGTAAGCTCACTGTGACGGCTGGTGTGTCCCACCCACTCCCCAAAGACATGCAGGTCGGTAGGTTAATAGGCTACCGTACAACCCTACCAGTGTGTAGGTGAGTGGTGGAATCAGAGGGAAGCTGATGGGAATGTCAGGGGGGAGGATATATTGCGTTCGGTAGGATTCGTGTAAAAATAACTAGCCAGCACAGACTTGGTGGGCTGAAGGGCCAGTTTCCATGTTGCATCTCCCTATGACTTCATGAGAATTTGAACACAGCAAGATCCCACAGACAGCCATGTGAGAATGACCAGGCAATTCTTCATTGTAAAAAGAAAACTGAGGCAAGTTAAGGGGTGATATTTTGGCACAGGACACGATTGGATTTTTACACCACAGGAGGACAACACTTGTCTCATTGTCTCCACATCAGCTCCCAGCAGAGCAATTCCATTCAGCCCGTTTCTCTGCTTTTCTTTCCAATCCTGTAGGATCTGAATAGCCAGAGTCTTTTCCCTAGTGTAGGGGAACCCATAACTAGAGGGTATGGGTTTAAAATGAGAGGGGAAAGACTTAAAAGGGACTCTAGGGGCAACTATTTCCACACAGAGGGTAGTGGATATCTGGAACAAGCTGCCAGAGGAAGTGGGAGAAGCGGGTAAAATTATGATATTTGAAAAGGCATTTAGACAGGTCAGAATTATCACTGATTTATATGATGTGAAATTTGTTGTTTTGCAGCAGCAGTACAGTGCAAAGACATAAAATTACTATACATTACAAAAATAAATAGTGCAAAAGAAAGGAACAAGGTAGTGTTCATGGGCCATTCAGAAATCTGATGGCAGAGGGGAAGAAGCTGTTCCTGAATCGTTGAGTGTGGGTCTTCAGGCTCCTGTACCTCCTCCCCGATGGTAGTAATGTGAAGAGGGCATGTCCCAGGTGGTGATGGTCTTTAATGATGATGGAGCTGGCTGAGTCTACAACCCTCTGCAGCCTCTTTCGATCTTGCGCATTGGAGCCTCCATACCAGGCAGTGATGCAACCAGTCAGAATGCTCTCCACTCTAAATCCATAGAAATTTGCAAGAGTCTTTGGTGACACATAAAATCTCCTCAAACTCCTAAAGATGTGGAGCCACTGCCTGCCTTCTTTGTAATTGCATCAATGAGTTGGTCCCAAGATAGATCCTCTGAGATGCTGATGTCCAGGAACTTGAAGCTGCTAACCCTTTCCACCGCTCACCCCTCAATGAAGACTGGTGTGTCACATGGGAAGTGTCTTGATGGACTTACGTATTCAAGTCTCTTAGA
The DNA here is from genome assembly GCF_009764475.1 of Pristis pectinata. Classification (NCBI taxonomy): domain Eukaryota; kingdom Metazoa; phylum Chordata; class Chondrichthyes; order Rhinopristiformes; family Pristidae; genus Pristis; species Pristis pectinata. The sequence continues at coordinate 6,263,608 of NC_067439.1, read as the reverse complement.
TGGGATGGGAACCTGCGACTTGCAAGGTGAAAATACTGCGATTCTTTTCACTCGAGTAGAGCAGGCCGGGTGTTGGAGGAAGAGGATTTTCATGTATAAAATTAGGATGGGTTTGAATGGACAGTAAGCTACCTCTCTTTGGAGAGTCAAGTGCCAAGGGTTATCAGTTTGAAAGTGGGTGCCAAGAGTCAAGAATTTTATTTTCAAGGACATAAAACAGCAAAGCCTATCACAAATCTCTAAAGACCTACATTGTTTGTTTAGAAGAATAAGGGGGTATAATGTGCAGATGGTGAGATGTCTCCACGAGAATCTCGAACAAGGAGGCAAAGTTACAAGATTGGAGAGTGGTCATCTGGAACCAAGGTGTGTAGGAGCAACTTCTCACAAAGGATGGTAACTCTCTCGAATTCTCAATCGCAGAGTTGTGGAGAACGGATCATTGGGATTATTTAAAGAGAAAATGGATAAAATGTTTGATAGATCAGGGAATTGAGGGCAATAGGGAACTGGTATAGAGGGGAAGAGGAGGCCTATGGCAGACCAGCCACGATCATACTGAATGGCAGGGTAGTCTTGAGGGGACGAGTGGCCTACTCCTGCTCCTATTTCCCCATGTTATTCTGCGTCTGTGTGTTGAACAGGTATTCCCAGATGGTGGCACTGGGAAACAGTCTGGTGTGCCATCTGTTCAAATCAAGGTACAATAGGCCACTTTTGTTGGACTGGGTCCCAGCTGTGCTTCACTTGAACTTTCCATTTTCCATCGAATATGAAAGAACTGACCTCAATTTCAAGAACTGCACGTCTCACAACTTCCTTCATGCAAAGGGCTAATCTCGATTGGGTTAGGGGTGGTCTCATTCGAGGCAGCAGAGACCTCTGGATCTTCTGAGATGGCGGAAAATACAGAACAGAGTTGAGGAAGCTTGGGCAGTTTAATTTTCACCAAGTATAAGCAAGATCAGGGAAGCCCCACCAGCCAGCTCTTGAACTGAAACTGGTACCATCAAATATCCATCTTGCTGACACCAGACTTGAAATGAATCATCTTCACCCCTCTAACGACTCAGTCTTCCTCTGAACGCCCACCTTTCTCCAGTTTTGGCCTCTTGTTCCGCAGCGGACAGCCATCCCTTCTACTCCCCAGGCCCAAAAGTCTAGACTGCCCTAAACACAAAAATCAGGAATTAACCCACATACAAGGAAGAGGTGTCACTGACAGCCAAGAGAAGCCCACTGGCAACATTTTCATGTTACAACACTCAGTGACCATAAAGGTTGTGGCACATCAAGTACTCATTCTTACCCTTAAATAGGTGCTATATGAATTCAAGTTGCTAACAAACCTCTGCAAAGTCAGAGTCATTCAGCACAGAAACAGGCTCTTCAGCCCATCGTGCTTGCCAATCATCAATTTTCACTAATCCTACATGAATCCTATCAGTATTCTCCCCACACTCCCATCTACTCCCCCAGATTCTACCCCTCACCAACACACTAGGAGCACTGTAGTGGCCAAATAACCTACCAACCTGCACAAACAGCATAGGACCCTGGTCAGACCCCACTTGGAGTACTGTGCTCAGTTCTGGTCACCTCACTACAGGAAGGATGTGGAAGCCATAGGAAGGGTGCAGAGGAGATTTACAAGGATGTTGCCTGGATTGGGGAGCATGCCTTATGAAAACAGGGTGAGTGAACTCAGCCTTTTCTTCTTGGAGCAACGGAGGATGAGAGGTGACCTGACAGAGTTGTATAAGATGATGCGAGGTATTGATCATGTGGATAGTCAGAGGCTTTTTCCCAGGGCTGAAATGGTTGCCGCAAGAGGACGCAGGTTTAAGGTGCTGGGGAGTAGGTACAGAGGAGATGTCAGGGGTAAGTTTTTTTTTACTCAGAGAGTGGTGAGTGTGTGGAATGGGCTGCTGGCAACGGTGATGGAGGCGGATACGATAGGGTCTGTTACGAGACTTTTGGATAGGTACATGGAGCTGAGAAGAATAGAGGGCTATGGGTAAGCCTAGTAATTTCTAAGGTAGGGACATGTTCGGCACAGCTTTGTGGGCCAAAGGGCCTGTATGGTGCTGTAGAGTTTCTATGTTTCTAACAGGCCCTCCAGCCCAGAGTCCGAGCCAAAAATCAACTACCCACTTCCACCAATCCTACATTAATCCCACTCTTTATTCCTCCCAACACTCTCATCAACTCCAAGCCCCAGATTCCACCACTGGGAGTAATTTACAGCAGCTAATTAGCCTACCAACCTGCACGTCTTTAGGACGTGGGAGGAAACCGGAGCACCTGGTGGCGGGGGGGGACCCAAGTGGTCACAGGGAGAACGTGCAAACTCCACACACACTGAACCAGAGGGAAGGATTGAACCGGGGACGCTGAAGCTGTGGTTTTACCAGCTGCACCGCTCTGTGCTGGTTCTATACTCCCAGACCAGGGAGGGGGGCTAATGACAGATCAAATGTAAAGTGCTGGTGTCTCCCTGAGGGGAAGGGGTAAGATTTACAAGGAACCCGAGGGGCAACTTCTTCAGAGGGTGGGAAGTATATGGAACGAGCTGCCTGAGGAAGTAGTTGAGGCAGGTGCAATAATAAAAGACATTTGGAGAAGTACATGGATAAGGAGAGGTTTAGAGGGATATGGGCCAAACATGAGCAAAATGAGACTAGCTTGGTGGGCACCATAGACAAGTTGGGCCAAAGGGCCTACTTCTGTGCTGTACTACTCTATGACTCGGTGAGCCATCCGAAAAGCTCAGCTTTATGGATGAGAGGTGGAAAATCAGAGAGGTTTTGGGGGTAGAATTCTAGGGCTGAAGGAAACAAAATGAGGAAAATGTTGGAAATAGGAGGTCCGAGTCTGTGGACAGAGAAAGAGTTAATGTTTCAGGTTAGAGACCATTAATCAAGAGAGAAAGCCAGTTCTGACGAATGTTTTTTGACCTGTAACGTTAACCATTTTTCTCTCTCGTAGATGCTGCCTGACCTGCAGAATGTTTCCAGCATTTTCTTCTTTTGTTTCAGATTTCCAACATCTGCAGTTTCTTCATTTTCATTCAGAGCCGGGGACATGGTCAAAGTTAGGGTGCAGCAATGCAGGAGACAGACAACAAACCCCTGACGCCGTACGTCAGGACTGACCAGTTCCCCTAGAAACCAGTAGGGGAAGCTGAGGTCTGTTTCTCAGCCAGTGTCGTGCTTTCCGTCGGCTTCAGTTCCCGGCAAATAGTCAGCAAACCTTGCATCACAGATGTGTTGCTGCACTAGACCACGAGTCTTCCTGCTCACTGGACCCTTAACGTCACCTCCCCCCACTTAACAACTTGCCTTTATGAAGCACATTTCACACTGAAAGCACACCAGGTGCTTTTAAGACACATGATCAGATTACAAACTGAGGCAGAGGTTGATAGGTTCTTGATTGGTAAGGGGGTTAAGGATTACAGGGAGAAGGCAGGAGAACAGGGTTGAAAAAAGGCATGATTGAATAGCAGAGCAGACTCGATGGGCTGAATGGCCTAATTCTGTTCCTATATCTATGGACATGCAAAGCTGACAGGAGGCTACAGCAGGCTTTGTACCAATGCACTCCATCATCATTGAACAGGCCATAACTAGTCGGATGGCTGCCTGAAGGAGGACTACTCGAGGTGTGGACCTGTGGTCAGACAGGCAGCAGGGGAGGGGTTGGGAGGTGAACAGGAATAGTTGTCCAATGAGGAAACCCAGTTCCTTGTGCTTCTGCTGTAGAGTTCTGCTTGTGGTTAGCTTCACCATTGCAGCTGCCTCCAGTGAGGAAATGGCGAGGGCTACTTTCCACGGTCAAACAGCTGAAACAAACATGCAATGAACAGAAGCAGAGAACATTCTGTGACTATGGAATGGGGCCCCCAAGTCTGCACCAAAACATGCACTAGCCATCAACCATGCTGATTGGGCCGCAGCAGTCTCGCATGCCAGCACTGTCTCTGTCACAGCCTAGCAACCACACAGTGCAGTTCCTCCAGCATCTTGTTCCCCTAAACCTGACCACTTCCCAGAAGCAACTCATGCTGTGGGTTACTAGAAAGAGACGGAGAGACTCAGTGGAGCCTCCCACTGCTTGATTGTGGCTCCAACCAAAGGAAGGCCAATGCAGGAAGCTGTTCTCAATGCAGTGCGAGCAGTTTGAGCAACGGGCTCCTGAGACGGACAACAAGGATGACTGAGAATGAGGCCACTTTTTAATTGCAAGTGCCCAATGACAGAAGGAGCCTTTGGAATTTCAAAGAACGACGGTGATCATACTGAAACATAGAAGCATGGCAGAGTGGATGTTGAGATGTTTCCACAAATGGGAGTGTGTTGAACTAGGATCATTCAAAAACAGATGTGTTGGAACAACTTCTCACAGAGGATGAGGAAACTCTGGACTTTGTTAACCTGGAAAGTTGTAGAGGCTGGGTTAGATCACTGGAGGTATTTAAAAAAGGAAGATAAATTTTTGAAAGATCAGGGAATTCAGGATGATGGGGAACTGGTACAGAGGAGGACATGAGTAGCCATGATCATACTGAATGGCAGGGCAGTCTTGAGGGGCCGAGTGGCCTACTCCTGCTCCCATTTTCTTGTGTTGTGTGTCAGGTGAAGTTTGGGCTGACTACTGTGAGGAAAATCAATGGATAACGTGAATTGTTTATTCTAAACCCAGGCGGAGGACTCAGCATTCATATCCAAGTGTGATGGGGTATTCCACTGTCCATGGAAGATCTTACTTTGACACCACGGAGCACACAAGAACCTCAATATCAAGGGCAGGAGAGTCTTTCCCTCCATTTTAATGGGATTGAAAAGGCAGCATTAGTAAACTCTTCCTCGACACCTTCCCAGGTTGGATTAGTGGGGCAAGCAGATACCAATCAGGACCCTTCCTGGAAAATGCTTACGTTAAACAGGATTGTGATGCTCCCTTGGTTAAGTAGGCTTAAACTTGGCTGATGTCTAAAGGAAAATAAAACTACAGCAGGACCTTGGCAGTTTGGAGGAGGGGAATTAATGCCATATCTACAAGGGGCAAAACACTTCCACACAGCTTTCCATTCCTCATGGGAGAGGAATAAAAATGAGTCAGAATAATTCAAGAAAATTCTTGCTAAAGTCAGCGGAGGTTGCGACATGGCTGGTGAAACCAAGCCGATGAAGCAAAATCAGCCGAATGCCTCGATCTAACCGAGGGTTACATTTGTCTTCACGACCTTCTCGTGCAGGAAGTTAAGCTGGCAAAGAGGAAGTGTGAGGGAAAGCTAAATACTGCAGAGAGCAGAGGGGATTTGAAAGTCAAATCTATTGATCCAAGCTCCTTTTAAGAGCTCACTAGGCCCACGTAAACAGCAGACAAGGCGTGTGAGGTTAGTAATGGCTCCAGGTTCAGTTGGAAAACTGACAACCCCTACCTCGGGGTAGGTCAGTGGAAGCCAGCCCAGCTTTCAATTGCGATGTACCCCCACTCCCCACCCTGTCTCCTCAACCTTGTAGTCAAAGAACAGGGCAAAACCAATTAGTTCTGGAGCAGATACGCGACACAGGACTCTGTGGTGTATGGGCTTTTCCAGGAACACAAACTGTGACAAACACCAACTGATGCTAGGAGATCATCAACTCGGTGAAAGACGCACTTTGGTCTGCCAGAAACCTGTTGGTCTCCCAGTGGAAGGAGATGTCTGCCATTGTCTGACAGTCTAGGGTACAGGGTTTTAACCTGAAACTTTGACAATTCCTTCCCCCTCAACCCCCTACAAACAGATGCTGCTCAACCCGCTGAGTTCCTCCAACAGATTGTTTGTTGCAAGAGTACGTGCTGAGGGATACACAACCTCTCATTGCAGTGCCCACAAAGGATCTGTGGGCAAGGACCACAGTCCAAGGTCCTGTCACCACTGGCCACTGAAGGTCTGGGCTCTCTGTGTAACAGCCTCTCAAAATGTTTCACTGATGCAGCGTTTTAAGTGAAACATTCGTGATGTTGATGCATTGCAAGAGAACGCAACAAGTTCAAAACAAAAACTGCAGAAGTTGGAAGTCTGATATAAAACCAGAAAACACTAGAGAGACTATACGTCAGGAAGCATCAGCTTCAGATTTGCAGCATCTGCAGGGTTTGTTTTTTTATTTGATTTTCATTCCCAGACATGAAACGTTCTCTCTCACTCTTGACCTCACAATTTACCTTGCACCTTATTGTCTACCCACTGCACTTTTTTTTGGTAACTGTAACACTTTATTCTGCATTCTATTGTTTTACCTTGCTCTGCCTCAATGCACTGTTGTAATGAATTGACCTGCATGAACAATATGCAAGACAAGTTTTTCCCACTGTACCTTGGTACGTGACAATAATAAACCAATTCCATAGATGCTGCCTGACCTGTTGGTTTTTTTTCCAGCATTTTGTGTTTTTATTATTAATGTATTGAATTAATTGATAAATTAATAAAGATTATGACATGTCCCAATTGTACTTCCTGTGCATGCTATGAATAAAGTATATTTTTGGATAAAAATAATTGGGAGCACTGTGAGGACCATTGGGCTCATTGGTCCCTGGGTTGGACAGTGGGGGGGGGGGGGGGGTGGGGGGTAGGGGAGACTCCAGAACCTTGAGGCCACAATCCAGAGAAAACTTCCCAGTGCAGTACCGAGGGGGTGTTGCACTGCTGCAGCCACTCTCTCTCAGAGGAGCTGATAAACTATCTGCATTCCCACACCCCACCCCTCTCTCCATGGACATAAAGGTTACACTTCGGTCAAGAAACAGATCCAGGACTGACACATGTGGTTTTTGGAACCTGCTTCATCAGTCAACAACTTTATGGTTGATCCTGTGTCCCACCCAGTTACTCGACTTCCTTCTCAATGAAGAGCCAGCGGTTTCTCCCAGGTGCCCTTATCTACAAGGAAAACTAAAAAATCCATTCAATAATGAACAACGTTTCACTGGTCTTGAAGGACATATTTTTTCTTTATGTACTCACTTTGTGGGGAGAGAGAGATTTGGTTAGCAAAGCCAGCATTTAGATTTCTCACTGCTCTCAAGAAGTCAGTGGTGAATAACCTTTGGATGTGTTACAACCGAATGCTGAGCTACTTCTGAAAGGCAGCTCAGCGTTAACCACAGTGCTGTGGGTCAAGTAGCTTTCTGGCTAGGTTTTTTCCTCTGCTTAAGAGTATTAAGAGTTATTTTTATTTTTAAAGTAACAATCCAGTAGTTTCATTCTCACCATACACTTAAGCTACTGATGGAACTTTGGAACTAATGTAGGAATGATGCAGCCAATAAGAAAATGGAAAGCTTCCTTAATAATCCAATTCGTCCTGTTCCTGTGTTAACTTGATACGGTATCTGGATTAGAACATAGAGCTGTACAGCACAGGAACAGGCCCTTCCGCCCACTGCGTTATGCCAAATTTATTAAACTCCTCACTAAACTAATCCCTTCTGGTTGCACAATGCCCATATCCCTCCATTCTCTGCATATTCATGTGCCTATCCAAGAGCCTCTTAAACACCTCTACTATATCTGCCTCCAACACCACCACCCCAGGCAGCACATTCCAGGCACCCACCACTGTGTAAAAAAAACTTGCCCCGCACATCTCCTTTGAACTTACCCCCTCTCACCTTAAATGCATGTCCACTGGTATTAGATATTTCAATCCTGGGAAAAGAGATACCGGCTGTCTACCCTATCTATGCCTCTCATAAGCTTATAAACTTCTATCAGGTTTCTCCTCAGCCTCCAACGCTCCAGAGAAAACAACCGAAGTTTGTCCAACCTCCCCTTATAAACTCATACCCTCTAATCCAGGCAGCATTCTGGTGAACCTCTTCTGCACCCTCTCCCTGGATTGGGTGGAATGCGATGAAAGAAAAGAGTGTTGATCCCCTTTAGATCAAATGTACCACTGGGAAATCTGCTGAGCAGCCAGTTAATTGCAAGAAGAATGCTTTCCAATACCCACATACATCATGGCGATCTTTCACTGCATATAGATCAGAAAAGAGAGAGCACACAGTTCAAATGAACTTGTGAACACTGGTAAAACCGTGTCAGCAGTATTTCAGCCCAATGTTGCATAGCTTAAACTTGGGAAATTACCGGATTGAAGAGTATTATTGGGAGCCTTTGGACAACAATCACCACCTGGCTTCTGCAGTTATATTCCAGAGAGAATCAGGACAGCTGAGAACTGCGGAGAATGCAGCTTCCGGTTATCAATAAACAGTCAAAAAGAGGAACCTTTCACATTGAAGGGACCAAACCCCAAGCAAGATGCAAAGAATAAGGAACCTGAAACCAATAACCAACAACCAACATTCACACTGCAAGTGAAACATGATTTGCACACTTTATGCAACGATTGCAACAATTTCCTTCCAACATCAGGAGATGGCAAGAAAACCCAAAGGCTTCTGAAAGGCACAATGCAAAACTCATTATGTCAGGTCTGAGGGAAGTCTCAGGAACTTCACCATTCAAGACCATGAGCAGGGACCTGCTCCTAATCAGTGGCTGCAGAATCTCCTCAGTCCTGATCTGGATGGCCCACATCCCAGGAAGGTCAGTAACTATGACAGCCTGGAGGAAGTTGTCCAAAAAAAAAGAACTAGTGGGCATAGGTTTAGGGAAAGCATTATGTTTAGAGGGGATCTGAGGCAGAACCTTTGCATCAGAGGTGGTTGGAATCTGGAACACACTGTCTGAATGCGTGTCATACAGCAGGTTGTGGTGGCAGAGACCATCACAACATTTAAGTATCTAGAAAAGCGCTTGAATTACCAAGTTAGAGAAGCCTAAAAGTGCTGTAAATGGGATGTCTAGATGGTTGGCATGGACATTATGGGCCAAAGGGCCTGTTTCTGTGCTGTATGACACTATAAATTATAGCAACACAGGTAGTGGCCACTCAGCCCATTGAGTCCATGCTGACACTGGGTACCAGTCTGGTCAGTATTTCCCTGCTCCACCACTGTTCCCCAGTTTCTATTTCATAGAATTATACAGCATGGAAACAGGCCCTTTGGCCCAACTAGTCCATGTTGACTAAGATGCCCCTTCCAAGCTAGTCCCATTTGCCAGCATTTGGCCCTCAAACTTCTAAACTTTTCCTATCCATGTACCTGTCCTCAACCACTTCTTCTGGCAGCTCATTCCACATACACACCACCCTCTGTAAAAAAAAATGCTGTCCCTTAAGTTCCTATTAAATCTTTCCCCTCTCACCTTAAACCTATGCTCGCTAGCTCTTGATTCCCCAACCCTGGTTCACCCTGTCTATGCCCCTCATGCCCCTAATCACCTCCATAAGACCACTTCTCAGTCTCCTATGCTTCAAGGAATAAAGTCGCAGCCTGCCCAACCTCCCCCTATAACTCAGTCCCTTGAGTCCTGGCAACATCCTTGTAAATCTTTTCTGCACTCTTTCCAGTTTAATAACATCTTTCCTGTAGCAGGGCGACCAAAACTGAACACAATACTCCAAGTTTATTTCAATATTGATTATATTAAGTTTATAAGAATATTGTGTCCCCACCATACTCCGTGCGGCCTCACCAGCGTCCTGTACAACCGCACTATGACCTCCCAACTTTTATACTCAATGACTGATAAAGGCCAGCATGCCAAAAGCCTTCTTCACCACCCTGTCTACCTGTGACTCCAATTTCAGGGAACCATGGACTTGCACTCCAAGGGTCCCTCTGTTGTGCATTAAGTATTCCTTATGTTAAGTTGTGGGGTGCAGTTATAAAGGCCCAACATTCATTCCACAGACACTGCCTGCTTATTATGTGCATGGGTCCTTCATGCTACAATGGTTGAGGGAGCCTCTGCTCCACAAATTGGATGCAGCGGGGACCCAGTCAGGCATCGCCACAAGAAGAGCCAGCAGCCAACACACCATCTCCTTCATTTCTGTGGCATCTGGAAACAATTTGGAAGCTCACTCCACCCCTCCTGGGTCACCATTCCTGGGTGACCAGCCTGCCAAATGCACAACGTGGTAATACAAAAGCAGGGTGAAATGTAGTGTCAAGGTCCAACAAAGCACAAAGGCTAGGTGGGGGAAGTGTGTCAGGAAACGAATCACTGACAATGAACCTGCTTTCAGCTGGCATCTCCACAGTATCTTTCACCTCCCTTCCAAGATGCAGAGATCTTTCATTTGCTCTCTCTCTCTCTCTCTGCTAGTCGATGTTTACGCACCTGGGAGATTGCCAGAACTGTCGAATGGACCCTTTTGGGACGAGCCAACAGGGAAAGGGAGTGCGGAAGGGGGAGTCCTTGGTTTAAAATCTTGTACATTAAAGCAGTCCTACACTGAAGCATTGGCCTAGAGTCAGAATTATACAGCACAAACAGGCCCTTCGGCCCACCATGCCTAAGCTAACCCTTTAACCGAGCTACACTAATCCCAGTTGCCCGCATTGGGATCATATCCTTCCTTGCCTCGCCTGATTTAACAGTGATTGTATCCAGTTCCAGCACCACCTCTGGCAGTGCATTCAACCACTCGCACCATAAAGAGAACTTGCCCCTCAGATCCCCTTTAAAACTCCTATCTCAGTCGACACCCTCGTGCTCAAGTCTCTGGAACGGGCCTCGAACTGACAATCCGCTGACTCTGAGGTACAAGTGCTGTCCGCTGAGCCACGGCTGATCCCAGCCAAATCCCAAAATAGTGCTGATCTTCAAACGTGGCAAAGCGACATCTGGCAAATGGAATTCATAAGCCAAGGATCCGAGCCAACTTTTGCACAGCAAGCTCCCACAAACCACAACACAAGATTAACCAAATCATCTACCATCAGCAAAACTGATTAGGGATAAATCCTGGCCAGGACACAAAGATTTTCCATGATTTTCCTCAAATTGTGGTATGGAATTTTTCATGCCCACTTGTCAGATCTTGGTTTAACATCCCTACAGAAATATGAGAGAGTGCATTGCTCCCTCTGTCCTGTGGCAAAGGTGTCAGTCTAGATTATGTTCCCAAACCTTGGCAGACTGAACCCACAAACATTCGACTCAGAGGCAAGAACATTACCAACATGACTCAGATATAGACAACAAATGGACAGGGTACGGAGTGAACACCAGTGTACCAGGGATAGAACATTAAAGACAGGACAGGGGGTCAAAAATCTCACACTTACACCAACGTCTTGAGTGGAAAGGAATTGGAGATCAGCCCAAGAGAGGTGGTGAATGTTTGGGACATGTAGGAACGATGGAACCAATGAGAAAATGGAAATCTTCCTTAATAATCCAATTGGACTGTACATCAGTCAAAACCCCAGAATGTCCAACTTGGAAAATCATGCATTCATGGAAAGAGGGCACTGTTCTGAGACCGGGTTAAGAAATAGTACTGGGACAGAGTACAGGCAGACTTTATCTGAAATGAACTAACCCATATCTGTCCTGGGATAACGGAAATGAGACAGTGTCCCATGCTCAGAGTGGAGAACCTTCCTTCTGATAAACACAAGGTAGCAAAGTTAATGATGACCATTGGGCAGCAATCCAATTAAGCCTCAGACCACATCAGTCTGCTCCAGAAACCAGCTCAGGTGACCAACATTTGTTTCCCCTCTTGTCCAGCGTCCTTCGCCCAAGCAGAACCACCCAAAGGCAGTAACAATCCCACTCAAATCCACAACGTCTATAGAAACATGCTGTGTACCAGTTAGTTCTGGCATCTGTCTGCATAACAAGAACCTTTCCGGAAAAGTCAATGGAGTGTGCACATAACACTGAGATGCTTGATAAATGGGAGAGACTTCAGTGTTAATCATTCTCCTACACTCTCACAATCGGAAAGAATGCACTGGTCTGCACATTTGATAACCAAACTCAACATTCCTTTGAAGCAGATAAGTTGGGTCTGTGCATTCCTTGCACCTTCTCTCCCAAACCAAATATAAACTGTCCTCAAGAATCTCAGCAGTGACACACGTCAGCTGCTTCCATCCTGGATGGAGCAGCCAAGGCCCTTGCCCTAGGAATGCCATTTGCCACACGTCTCCTTGCCAGGTTAGAAGGTCAGCTCTATTTTGGGATTCAGCTGGGGCTCAGTGGGCAGCACTTGTGCCTTGGAGCCAGTGGGTTGAGGGTTTAAGCCCCATTTGAGCACAAAATGTTGACAAACATTTCATGCTCCACTGCTTTTGTGCATGAGATTTTACACCGAGGATCCTCCTTCTTCCTCCCTCCCTCCTTTCCCTGTTGGGTCTTGAGGGGATAGACAGGGTGAATGCACTCTGTCGTTTTCCCAGGGCTGGGGAATCAAGAACTAGAGGCATAGGTTTGTGAGCGGGGAAAGATTTAATAGAAACTTGAGGGGCAACTTTTTCCCCATGGAGAGCGTGGTCCATATATGGAATGAGCTACCAGAGGAAGTGGTAGAGGCAGGTACAACAACAACTTTTAAAAGACATTTGGACAGGTAGATGGATAGGAAAGGTCTAGAGGGATGTCAGACCACAGGTAGGCAAATGGGACCATCTTACATGGACATCTTGGTCAGCATGGACCAGTTGGGCTGAAGGGCCTGTTTCATATTATATGACTCTCGAACCTAAAAAGTCCCATCCCAACTTCTGGCAATCTCCCAAGTGCTTAAACATCAACCAGCACAAAGAACAAATGAAAGATCATTGACCTCAAACATTAGCTCTGGATTTCAGATTCACCCTGCCCCTTGTAATATTTCTAGCATCACTATTTCTAAAACAGGCTATCTGTTCATTATTGCATTGCACTCTGTGGGAACTTGTGATGCTCACATTGACAGTGTGGTGTGTACATTACCACAGTGACTATGCTTCAAAATGAAACTCATCACATGTAAGCCTTTACAGGAGATAAAAAGTTTTAAAAAAGTTGTTGTGCAAATGCATGCCATTTATTTCTGTGAAACCTACAATGTGGATAAATTTATATACTCATTGTTGAGGCAATGGTTTAAAGTATTTATGCTCTGCAAAGTTCTCCAGTTGACTGATAAGTGAACTAGCCCATCTGATAACATGTCAGTTTACAAGCCAAAAGCACGACATCAAGAGGAACTGACTAACCTCAGGGTGATGACTAACATTTTGTATGTGCCCGCCTGCCTACAATCGACTCAAACACCAGACAACAGATGACTCTATATGGTAATTTCCCCTGAACAAGTCCATTCAGGCCCTGAGCCCAGGATCATATCTCACACATTCTTTGTTGCACTGAGTTAAAAGCCAGTGGTCTGACTGTAATAACACTTCCCAATTCACAGGACGAGGAACAACAAACTGAAATGTTAGACTGCTCAGTTACTTCCTGGCCACAGAGTAGAGGGGTGGTCAAATCTCCTTGGATTGGGTTTGGATTGGCCGTAGTTCAGTAAGATTTAAATTTTATATTGAAGACCACTTGAGTGGCACAGGGTTGCAACAGGTAGTGCTACTGCCTCAATTCCAGTGAGGAGTGTTCAATCCTGACTGACTGGTTGCATCATGGTCTGGTACAGCAATTCGAATGCATAGGAACAGAACAAGCTGCAAAGAGCATTGATGCATTGCTGGGGCTGCATAGTAGTGGACTCTGCCCAATACATCACAGGCACATCCCTCCCCACCATCGGAAGTATCTACAGGAGGCGCTGCCTCAAGGAGGCAACATCTATCATCAAAGCTCCCCACCATCCAGGCCGTGCCATCTTCTCACAGCTACCATTGGGCAGGAGGTACAAAAGCCTGAAGTCCCACACCACCAGGTTCAGGAACAACTACTTCCTTTCAACCATTCAGTTCTTGAACCAACCTGCACAACCCTAATCACTACCTCAGTAAAGCAACACAATGACCACTTTGCACTGCAATGGACTTTGTTTCTTTTGTTCTAATCGTGTTCTTTCTTGTATAATTTTATACAATTTTTTTTTGTGAATGTTGTGTCTTTGATGCTATGTGCCTGTGATGCTGCTGCAAGTAAGTTTTTCATTGCACCTGTGCACACATGGACTTGTGCAGATGACAATAAACTCAACATTGACTTTTCCCCCCACATCTACAGTAAAGTCACCACAGGGTCAGCTCTCAACTTGGGAGCTGTGAAATCTGAGGAATTGTAGCTTTACCATTCACTCCAAGGGGAATCCACTCACACAGGTGTCCTGGGAGCTAGTGCTTGCTTGCTACCAGATCCGGGCAAATCTCAGCCAAAGATTTGCCCCAGAGCTAACATCTTCACTCTGAAGGATCAGTAACCTGAAACATTAATGCACTGCAGGGGCAAGTATAATGGGAGAGCTAACAAGGGCCTGACACTCTCCAAGTCATCATTACAAACATTAGTGACACACTTGTGTGTGTGGCTATGAGTTTATCCTGCCCCTCCCAACGTTAAACTCATGCCTGGGTCCTGACTTTGTTTTTCTTTTCATGGATTCTGTCCGATGTATTGTTCGTTTCTGCTCCTGTTTTTATCTGCATTTCCATAGTATCTATCAGTACTCAAAGGGCCTTACAGCCAATGAAGTAGCGTTTAAACATAGGAGCTGCAACAAGTGCACATAGGCTAATGTATCACTGTTTAAACATAGGGGACACAACAGTGAGTTTGTGTACAAGGAGTTTGCACTTGAACGCAAATCTTTTGACTTTTCAGAGAGTGCTGCCCATTGAGCTAAAGCAGGCAGATAGAAACCGCAATTCCTGTTAGAATACACAAATAAGGAATTCTTGCTACAGCTGTACAGGGCGTTGGTAAAACCACACCTGAGTATTGCACAAGGGTTTGGCCTGCTTGCTTAGGAGGGATTTATATACATTGGAGGCGGTTCAGGGAAGGTTCACTGGTTTGATTCCTGGATAAAAGGGGCTGTCTTACAGGCACTGATCGAGCAGGTTGGACCTAAAATCATCCGTGTTTAGGAAAATGAGAGTTGATTGGAATTGAATCAGCCAGGGTTCTCAGAGGATGACAGGGTGAATACTGCAAGGATGTCAAAGTCAAGTTTATTGTCAAATGCACAAGTACATGTGTGCACAGGTGCAATGAAAAACTTGTAGCAGCATCACAGGCACAGAGCATCACTTAAGCACCATTCACAAGCTACCAGGAGAAAGTATTTAATTTAACTTAATTGTGCACTTGTTTGGCTTTTTGACTATTTTAAGTTTTTAATAATTTTTAATTTTTGGCGGGCTGTGAGAGATTTTAAATTTTTGGTCAATATTAAATACGTTCAGAGGGGCCACAATTAGTGTTGCTGCCTCAGTACTCCAGTGATTCGGGATAGGTGCCAACCTTGGCTACCGTCTGCGTGGAGTTTGCACGTTCTCCCTGTGAACGGGTGCCTTTCCTCTGCCAAGTGCTCCGGTTTCCTCCCACATCCCAGAGACGTGCGGGTACGTTAAGTGATTACTGTAAATTGTCCCGTAGCACCAGTTCAAAGGGGAGTTGATGGGCACGTGCGAGAGAGAATGAGTACAGGGAAACGAGGAGATGGGGCATGGACTTGATGAGCTGAATGGGACTCCTCCTGCGTCAGGGGTGACACACCAGCACAGCAGGTAGAGCTGCTGCCTCGTGCTCCAACAACCTGGGTTCAATCACGAGCCCTGATGTCATGTGGAGTTTGCACGTTCTCTCTGCGACCACTTGGGTTTCCCCTGGGTGCTCCGGTTTCCTCCCACATCCCAAAGACATGCCGGTTGGTGGGTTAATTGGCTGCTGTAAATTACCCCTGGTGTGGAGGTGAGTGGGTAGAGTGCGGGGCGTTGACGGTAATGTGGGGAGAACGACATGGGATTAGTGTAAATGGGTGATTGACGGTCGGCATGGCGTCGGTGGGCCTGTTTCTTTGCTGTGTGACTATGACGGTCATTGAGTGTGGGAGATGGGGCTGCCATGGTGATGGGTGGGACCATCATGGTTGTCACCACCATTTTGACAGTGTAGACACAGGAGACTGCAGACGCTGGAATCTGGAGCAACACAAAACACTGGAGGAACTCGGCAGGTCGGGCAGCATCTGTGGAGGGAAATGGACAGTCAACGTTTTGGGTCGAGACCCTTCATCTGGACTGAAGGAGGGGAGGTAGCTTGGATAAGGAGGTGGAGGGAAGGAGTGGAGCAAGAGCTGGCAGGCGAAAGATGGATCTATGTAAGGAGGGGTGATTGACAGATGGAGGAGAGGAGAGTGGAAATAGCGAGAGGCTGGGAGGTGATAGATGGAGGCGACAAGGGGCTGCAGATGACTGAATCTGACAGGAGTGGGAGCAAAGAACGGGAGTGACTGGGTAGATCAGGAGGAGAGAGAAGAGTTTTGTTGGTGCAGTCGGCCAGTCGAGATGGGAGAGAACCCATGCTGCTCTGCGTCACACTGGAACTGGGAGGTGGCCTCTTAGAGGAATATTCCTTCCGAACCACAATGGAAGCAACAGCATTGTTCAGGCTGCAGATGATCTGCCCCTTTCCCCACAGACCCGACCAACATCTTGTTCCCTTTGTTTCACATTTCCAGAACTTGCAGAATTTTGCTTGTTCCCTCTTTGAAACAGAGAAACACTCTTGAAGCAGAACAACAACTTCATACTCAGAAAACTCCCCTGCCTAATAAGCAGGATGTGGTACGATGAGAGAAAGACCCTTCCCCTGTAAATGAGAGTCCTGCATCCAAGGACAGACCTTTAAAGTTAACCTTCCCCTCCCCTTTTGCAATTCAGGAACACATTGAAAGTGACCAACATTTCATCCCCTCTGGTTAAAGGAGGAACTCTGCGCGTCTAAAAAGAACGGTATGTTTGAGCAATGTTTCACAGTTCTGTACTTGTCCTTGGGTAATAGGAGCAGCACAAGTACAATCTTGTCAAGACCAAACCTTCTTCCCCAATTGGCTCCAACTTCCTGTTCCCCACCTACCACCACCAGGCCCCACTCCATCCCCAGAATCCATCCTCGACCTGCAATCCCCTCAAGCACAGTCCAAGACACACACACAGACCTTGTATACTACACTATAGCAACACTATGACCACTTTGCACTACAATGGACTTTTCTGTCGTAATTGTGTTTTTTCTTGTAAAGTTTCTGTATAATTTACATTTATGTTCTTCTCGTGAATGCTGCTTATCTGATGCTATGTGCCTGTGATGCTGCTGCACGTGTTTTCTCATATGTACTTGTACATATAACAATAAACTCAATTTTGACTTGGAACATATGAAGTGACAGACAATTACGAAGGCACTGTAACTGGCTCGACACTCAATTAAATGGACTGACCTTTCCGAATCACCAGGAAACTTTACTGCTGGGGAGAGAGGAGGGGAGACGGAAAGCTCGACTCCCCATCCAAATACAAAGGGGGGGGGTCGGAACACAACCCTGGGAAACACCATCTGAAATGCTTAAGGCAGCCAAGCGCAATTGTTTTAGTTGCGCATCAGCTGTGGCTCAGTTCATGGCATTGCCTCAGGGCCACATTCATGGGTTCAAGTCCCACTCTAGGTGTTTGAGTTTAAAGACCTTGGCTGACAGCGCACGTTTGCCTTCTTGTGTTAAAACATAGCCACATCTTTTCTCCCTTTCACTGCCTCTCCGTCTCACAAGAGAGAATTTACAAGTCCCTTTGGCGTATCTTTGGAGAGCAGGGGAATTATGACTGGTGGCCTGGACAATATTTATTCCTTTAAAAAAATTTAAATCCTCTGTCACCAAAACAGGTTGTCTGGTCATTACACTAATGGTGTCATTGATACCTTGTCCAGCACATTATGTATATTACCATGTGAACTATGACTACTCTTAAGTATTCAATTGACTCAAAGGTCAGCATGGACTGGTTGGGCCGAAGGGCCTGTATCCATGCTGTATTGCTCTATGACTGTAAACTACTTTGAAGTCTGTGAATAGTGAAAAGAAATGGAACTCTGTCCTCTTTCAGAAGACTCTCTATCCAAGACCTTCTTCCTGCACCAACTCTACCTCCAATTTGCCCTTCATCTTGTCAGGTGGCTGGCCATTTTAAGACCTAGAAGGTTGGCATTAAATGGGTTTGTCTATTGCATTCTTCATTCTAGTGCAGAGAAAGGGGTCATCCACAATCAATCATTGTTCATAGCAGCTTAGGCTATTGAGTGGTTAAGTCAGTCAGCTGACTGGTTTGTTATTCTTCCAAATGTAGATTTCATCCCTTGGCTTGTGTGGCCATCTTCAGGCATTCTGCACACCATGGAGACAGGAGCCTGCAGATGCTGGAATCTGGAGCAACACACAAGGTGCTGGAGGAACTCAGCAGGTTAGGCAGCATCTGTGGAGGGGAATGGACAGTTGACATTTCAGGTTGAGATCCAGTCCGGATGAAGGGTCTCAACCCGAAACGTCAACTGTCCATTTCCCTCCACAGATGCTGCCTGACCCGCTGAGTTCCTCCAGCATCTTGTGTTATTCTACAGACCATTACAGCACATGGAAAAAAAAACAAGTAATAATCTGCTCTCCACATCCTCCTTGAGATACTGCAACTTCACATTGGATAAGAAATTCAAATGCATGAGTCTGTAAGACTATGTCACAGAACAACCATTTGTATCAACACAGGAAACCATTCAGACTATCTAATCTACACCAATCCTATTCCAAAGACCCAACATGTAACCCCTTCAGTATGTCTTGTCCTCAAGTGACCCTCTCATTTCCTTTTATGGACCACCCTCTGGTCAATGAGAAGTCTAAGGCCTCTATTGGAAGGACAAGGGGGGTTCTGCAGAGCTTCAAGCCAATACCCTCCCTTGAACAGCAGCAACAAACAGCAACTGGCCATTTACCTCAATAGTTTGTGGGATATTCTTCTGCTTAGAATAGGTTCCGCATTAACACGTGCAACTGAAAGTTAATGCATATTGGGATGCCTCTGAGACATAGTAAACAATATTAAATGCATGTTATTTCATCAAAATGGCTTCTTGGGTGTCCCTCCAAGACTGCTCAAATCTTCAATGCATTTCTTCTATCTTTTTTTCTAAGGCAAAGGCTTCCAAATCAAGCCTCTTCCGAAAGCAAGAATCAGACTCGTATGTTACCTTGATCATTACTGGCAGATTTTCCAATTTGGCAGTAGCTACGGTTGGATTCAATAACAATTTCATTCATTTACATAACACTTAGCTAATGAAACTCCCCAAGGTGGTTCAGAGGAACATTAAAGTAAAATTACACATGGCGTTGCATAATTAAGGGAGATGACCAATACATTCCATCCTCCAGTGTAGATTCATTGTTTTTTCCTCTTACATTGTTATCGACACACAATGCCATATTTTTAGGTCACCATTGCTGTACCTAAACCAGCCACTGGAGATAATTAAAATACCTTTCAAGTACAAATTGGAACATTCATCCTCTAATATTGTGCTGCCTTCTAACAGTCTGGTAGGTTGCAAAGAAAGAGTCTGAGAGATACAGAGGGAAGCAGACAATTTAGCTCACCAAGTCCCCATTTACACTATCCTTATTTTATTCTCCCCACATTTCCCTCAACTCCCCTCCCAGATTCTACCAGTCATCTACCTACTGGAGGCCATTTACAGTGGCCAATTAATTTACCAACCTGCACACCTTTGGGATAAGAGAGGAAACTGGAGCACCCAGAGGAAACCCATGCGATCACAGAGAGAACATGCAAACTCCACACAGATAGCACCAGAGGTCAGGATCGAACCAGGGTTTCTAATGCTGTGAGACAGCAGCTCTACTAGCTGCGCCGTTGTACCACCCCTAATAGCACCTTTCACCTCGCCAGGACATTCCAAGACACTTTACTGCCATTGAAGCACTCTTGAAATGTGGTCACTGTTATAATGTAGGAAATAGCATCCAACCTGTGATTAGCAAGTTCTACATTAGCAATGTGAGAATGACTACACAGACTGTTGCTTTATTGTTGTTGAGAGAGGATTAAACATCATCCAAGACAAAATTGCATCACCTTTCTTCCAAATGTTGTGGAATTGTTTACATTCACCCTAGAAGGAAAATAGGGACTCAAGTTTTACATCTAGAGTTCTGGACCAATGGTTTAGACACACAACTTCCTATCCTGCTGTGCTGGGATTTAAATTCAAGCAAATTTAAAAAGATATATAGGAATGTAAAGAACAATAAATCTCAGTAACAACAAAGTCCTTGAATGACAAAAATCTGTCATCAGTGCCGGATCTGGATTACATGTGACTCCTGACCCTCCAATATGGTTGTCCACCGAATGCCTCCTTAGCTCGGGCAAACAGGGATGGACAATGCTGGCATTGCCTGTGATGTCAACATCTTGTAATCAAAATAAATTTCAAATCTCGATTGGAAGTTTTTTTTAAAAAAAATATGATGCAGGAAGCATAGCGGTTAGCACAATGCTATTACAGCACCAGTGATCGGGGTTTGACTCCCATCGCCGTCTGTAAGAAGTTTGTGTGTTCTCCCATGTCTGCGTGGGTTTCCTCCGGGTGCTCTGGTTTCCTCCCACATTCTAAAGACGTATGGGTAGGTTAATTTAGGGGTTTAAAATAGGCAGCGCGGACTCGTTAGGCTGGAAGGGCCTGTTACCACGCTGTAAATAAAATTTAAAATTTAAAAAAATTTGAAGTAAATAGCCACTGGGATTGTTACTGTACCGGTTGTTATAACACAAGGCCTGCCCTTATCACAGTTGAGACTGCCAATGGGGGGGTGGTGGCGGGAGACATCATCCTATCCACTTTGGGTCTCATCACTCAGGCAAGCTATAGGGCTGGTCACTAATGAACCAAGCTCCCTCTGCTCTGCTCCAGCAATGTGCTTCAACTCTCATCTTCACAACAGGAGTTCCTCTTGCACCAAGGTAACTCTGTCCCACTGAAGTTACAAACCAGCTGCAAGCAGACACTGTTTGAGCCACATACAATTATACTAGGGGTAAATGCCTTGCAGACATTCTCACAATACAGTTGGAAGCACTCGGTATTTACTTTGCAAACTTTTACTACGATTCGGTAATCAAGGAAGTTAAGTTACTCAAAGCCATCAAAAAAAAATTCACTTGTGCACTCTGCTTTTCAATTCATCAAGGTAACAACATATGGGTTAATGTTCAAACACCCAGTGAATGTGAAATCACAGGCCTGATGACGGTGACTCATTCTTTCTGCTACGTAACATGCAAGTTACTCATTTTATTTACAAATTGGAAACGCAATTAGCCACCCATTCACCAATTGGCTAATCTATTGGATAAAACTGCATCAGGACGACATTTTGATTCTCTGCATCTATTGCTGCTACAATAGTGACCAGCAGCAACTTGGTGATGTCACAGCCACTGTAACTTATGGGTCAGAAAGAGCCCATTCATCTCAGGTTGCTGTTTATGCTCTATGCAGGCCTCCTCCCACTAATAGGAAATCCTTTCATTACTTTCTCCTTCCTTTGCTTTTGCACCTTGTGGCCTGGTGTTCTCCACCCTTGGGGTAAACTTTAGGTTGTGATGTTCCGTACCAGCAACAATAGAAACACACCGAGTCATGTATAAGTGTTAAAAACTTTTTTTTATATAACTATTTGTAATAATAAGAAAAGCAAAAACATTAGATATCAAACATAATCCCCAAAACTAAACTCAAAGTGTGTGTGTGGCAAATTTCCAAACTCCAAGTCCAGGAATAGTTCAGCAAGTCAACAACGTGAGCAAAGGCTTTTGCAAAACCACCGTTGACTGAAGAGAAAATGCAGAGAGAACATAGAGAGAATTTACGAAATCCACATGTTCCACAATGGAACCCATACGACACCTCAATCTCCAATGATCTCCATTGCTTTGTTCGGAAGCATCTGCCACCTTGAAGGCATTCAATACGTGGCCGCCCACAGAAATACCACAGGTTAACGACAAAGTGGACTCCACTTGTTTGCTCCAAAGATCCATACATTGATATGGATTAATATTAATTTTTGCATAGTAGGGGAATTAAGGGTTATGGGGGAAAGGCAGGTAGGTGGAGCTGAGTCCACGGCCCGATGAGCCATGATCTTATTGAATGGCGGAGCAGGCTCGGCGAGCCCACTGTTGCTCCTATTTTTATGTTCTAACGCTAAACTCATTTTGCCAACACTTTCAGTCGACACAAAGAAGCAGCTTGCATTTTAATCAGCCAAGGTTCGATGGAAGTTGGTAATAGCCCCTGGAGGTTAACAACACCGGTCTCTTATACAGCAGAGCTACAAGTTCAAGAACATTGGGGAACATCTCGTTTGAAGAGTTCAGATAAACATTTTGCCACTAACTATAGCACAACACCACAGAAGTAGCCTTTGGCATAGATGGAAAATTTCCAAGACAGTTGGAGAGTTCAAACCCACTTTGGGGAATATATTCTCCAAATACTGAGGTATCTGCTGGACGTGGTAAACACTAACTCGGTCTGGAAAGTTGAGTTTGGACTGTACCTTAGGCAGCCCTAGTGAGAGGAGACAGCAATGGTGATTCAGAACACAGTCAAAAGTTGCTGAGGGGCGTTTGTGTCTTCCCCTGCCGCAGACCCACTGCATTCCATACTCTCACCCAACATCTATTATTATAGGATAGGTGGAATTCCTTAGAAGATGGCAATTTAGTGATGAACCCTCAAAAAGCAATACCAGACACCAATAAGACTGCACCCAAAATACTGTACACAAAGGATACACTCCCTGACCAAGGACATTGTCACATAGAACTAAGAACAGCACAGCAGAGGAACAGGCCCTTCAGCCCATGATGTTGTGCTGAACTAATTAAGCAGTGCAATGAAGGTTCAGCAGACCAATTCTGGGAAGAGGGGGATTGTTCTACAAAGGAGAGAGTGAGCAAGTCTCCAGATCTCATCGAAGCATGGGAAAATTCTTACAGGGCTTGACAAGATAGATGCAGAGATGATATTTCCTCTGGCTGGGGTTTCTAAAACCAGGCGCCAGAGTCTCAAAATAAGGGGGGCTGGAATGAGGGGAAATTTCTTCACCTGAATGGTAGCGAATCTTTGGAATTCTCTGCACAAGAGGGTCATGGAGGCTCATTCACTGAGTATAATCAAAGAGATTGATAGAATTTTAGATATGAAGGGATTTGAGGGATAGGTAGGAAAGCAATGCTGAGGTAAGCCATCATTTCTGATCTGATTGAACGGTGGAGCAGGCATGAGGGGCTGAATGACCTCCTCTTGCTTCAGTTTCTTGCATTATGTTCCACAGGAAACCACTTTAGCTATCTTTCCAAGCAAGTGGCCGAGCATCTCAAGAGGATTGATCTGGCTCAGCTCCAAGGGTTCAACGCAAGAGGTGGAGAGGTAGATCTCCTCGAACATCACAGAAACCCACAGTCAAATTATGTACAGAGAGAGTTAGCAATCAGGAGGAATGTCAGAAGAAAGACTACCCATTTGTTGGTAACCTGTGAGTTAAGTTAAGCAGGTGGCATAGAGGCACAGTTAGTAGAGCTGTTTCTTCACGACTCCAGTGACCCAGGTTCAATCTTGACATTCTCCCTGTGACTGTGCAGGTTCCCCCCACCACCACCTCCACTCCCCTCCCCACCACCACCCCCCATCCCAGGTGCTCTGGTTTCCTCCCACGTCCCAAGACGTGTAGATTGGTAGGTTAACTGGCTGCTGTAAATTGGCCGAGCGCAAGGATCTGGGAGCAGTTGATGGGAGTGTGTGGAGAATAAACGGGCTTTGTGCAAATCAGTCCTCAATGGTCATCAGGGGCAACATGAGACGAGGGGCCTGTTTCCGTGCTGCATGACTTTATGCCAATGAAGTTGAAGTTAAAATGGTTTCAGAAATCAATTGTGTTTGGCAAAAGAAAGGTTTTGGTGGGTATATACATTTGGGACAAATGGTTTTGCCCTGATACAAATATTTCACACTCTAGACAAGAACGACAAAAAACATTTCACTTGAGATGGGGCACAAGTGTAATGAATTCTCTTCACCGATGAGCACAGTTCCAACTACGTACAACCAGTTCAACATTACCCAAACAAAGCACCTCCCTTGATCAGCACCCCATCCTCTGCCCTAGACTTCCTCAGGAGGCTAAAGAAATTTTGCATGTCCCCGTTGACTCTCACTAATTTTTAAATCAATGCACCATAGAAAGCATCCTATCCAGATTCATCATGGCTTGGTACGGCAACTGCTCTGTCCATGAGCACAAGACACTGCAGAGAGTTGTGAACACAGCTCAGCACATCACAGAAACCAGCCTCCCCTCCAGACTCTGTCTACACTTCCCGTTGTTTTGGTAAAGCAGCCAGCATAATCAAAGACCCCGCCCAGATATTCTCTCTTCTCCCCTCTCCCATCGGGCAGAAGATACAAAAGCCTGAAAGCACGTACCACCAGGCTCAAGGACAGCTTCTATCCTGCTGTTATAAGACTATTGAATGGTCCCCAGTAAAATAAAATGGACTCTTGACCTCTCAATGTATCTCGTTATGACCTTGCACCTTATTGTCTGCCTGCATTACACCTTCTCTGCAGCTGTGACACTTTATTCTGCATTGTTATTGTTTTACTTTGTACTACCTCAATGCACTGTGTAATGAATTGATCAGTATGCAAGACAGCTTTTCACTGTACTTCAGTACATGTGACAATAATAAACCAATTCCAATAAACATTCATTCCCACAAGCACACTGCGTCTGCAGTATGCACCATCTACAAAGTGCACTGCCATTACTCTGTGCAGACTACTCTACAACAACTCTTCAACCCATCAAGATGATGAAGGACAATAGGTGCATGGAAACAAGTTCGCCTCACACACCATCCTGAGTTGGAGATATATTGCTGTTCTTTCATTGGCACTGATTCTAAATCATGGGACTTCCTCTCTAACCACACCGTGGGAGCACCTTCACCAGACATTCAAGAAAGTGGCTCACCTTATACTCAAGGGGGAATAAGGTGAAGAAATGTCAAACGTCCACATCTCAGGAATGAAAACTAAAAGAAGTGTATTCTTCATCGATCACGTTGCAGTTTTAGCTTTCATTATCTTGGTGTGATTCTCTTTATTACCACAAATACCATGTATTGCCAGCTTCTGTCTGATGTCAGTAAACAGAATGAAAGAATGATACAGCATGGCCACCTACATCACAGCAGTGTACAGGTTGTGCCTTCATTTTCACACTGCCATTATGGGAGCTTACACATTGGCCGCCATATCTGCCTCTTCAAAAAGCACTTTTGGACTGTGGAGTCTTATCCAAAGGGACATGAAATCTTCTGTGGAAATGCAAACTTGTCCTTCTGATCCATCCCCCATAGTCAGTCCATGCCTGTCTTTTTCTAGTATTTGTCCAATTTCCTTTGGCAAGTTTCTGTTGACTGCTGTTGTCCTCTATGCAAACCAGTCACTTTACACTAATCAGTGACATCAAGGTGCACAGACCAGGTTAGACTGGGCACTTAGCTGACCGCAGCTGGAGAGAATGGTGTCGGTTGTTAACCACAGGCATCAGCTCAAGAGAAAACAACACTGCAGCTGTTTCTGTTCCCAATTACGATGGAATGACCTCTGCTAGACAGCACCTGCTAGCTAATAGCTGATAGTGAGCAAGAACAGGAGTGGATTCAGCTGCGAGACAATCCTGGGGCATAACCCAGGAGGACACAATCTTCAGGACACGCAGAAAGTACAGAGGACAAGGAGGACCTCTGTTATCAAGTTCTATTTACAGAGTACCATAAATGTCCTGAGCAATATTTAACCCTTAAACAAAACTATTTAAAAAGATTAATAGTTCTCATTAATATTCATGGAAACTTGCTGTTCCCTGATAGGTTGCTAAAGCACTCTTCGGTTTTGAGACAGGACAGCATGTTGGGTTTTTCTTTGCATTAACAAGTTGCTAATTAACGGCATTACACTCAGGGAGAAACATTTAAACATTTAGATATTTCCCCATCGAAGTCATAAGAATGAAGAAACTAAACAGTACTGGTAATTGGTTTAGCTTCCTCTGTCTGCACACATCAGCATACTTACACTCTTCCTCACCCTCGTAAGCCCAGATGCAGGTCATTGTGGACCCACAATAACAAACCGATAGTTTAAGGGATATGGTGGTGTAGATGTCTGCACCACTGATTTGGAGACAGAAGTTCAAATCCCACCATGGCAGCTTAGAGACTCTAAATTTCAAGTAATTAAATAAATCTAGTATTTTAAGAAGGAGACGCAAGAGACTGCAGGTGCTGAAGATCTGGAGCAACATACAAAAACGCTGGAGGAGCTCAGTATTTTGAGAAAAAGTTAGTCTTAATGAATGTGACCAATAAACTATTAAACTGTCATAAAAATTCTACCTAGTTCACCAAGATCTTCAGAGAATCAGAGCACTGCCCTTATACCATCTGAGCTATATCTAATCCACGACCGTGGTGACCTGTGTTAGTGGTGGACAGCAGGATGTCCCGTGAACAATGTATAAACCGAGGAGGAGCTAGACTTTCAAATACAGTGACCAATGCCATCCCAGTGCATCCTCTACTATTCAACAACTAGTAACCATGCTTCAAAAGGCTTGTTCTAAACCTGGAATTTTCTACCAAACCTTTCTGCCTCAATATGTTTAAAGAGGAATGCATGAAGTGGAGAAGTTTTAATCATACTTTTGGTCATAGATAACATTCCTGCAATAAACTTTTGATGTGTCGCTGTATTTAAGTATCTGTACAAACAAAAGCCAGTTATAAGACACTGCTGCATCTCCAAGACAGGGTTCAATACAACGGCTCTGGGGACGCAACCCTGACTTCAAACCTAATGCTGTAAAACTATGGGAAACTGAACTCAATAAATCACGTGGACCAAGACAAGGGAAAAAACTCTGCCCGTCACAAAACAATGAGGTGCAGGAACATTGTAGTCAACTGAATGCTCAAGTTCAAATCTCACCATCCCACCACAAGAGCAAATAATTATGAAAATTCTGGAATAGAAATATCAGTAATGGTTACCAAGACACAGCAGGAGTGGATTGAAACCTCATCTGGTTCACCAATGCCCTTAAGGACAGGAAGCACACCAACCTCACCTAGATCCACAACCACAGTCCTACAACCTTGGCAAAATTTCTGCTCTGCAATTCTGCCTGTGATCATTCCTTAATGCAATTAGTTCCCCAACGGCAGTTATGTCTTCATATGCCTGGCCTCTAAACACTGGAATTCCATCCCGAAACCTCTCCGCTTCTCTTTCCTCCTTTAAGAAGCTTCTTAAAAGTCCCTTGAGAAAAGTTCTGCACATTTCCTTTAATATTTCATCAGTCAAATTATTTTGGTTGAGAACGCTTCTGGAGGTGCCTTGGGATGTTATTTCTATGTTCACGGCACCACATAAAGAGAAATTGTATACGCGACCCCAGAGCCACAGCAACATGGTTAACCCTTCCTGACCTCTGAAATCACCCAGCGAGTCACCAGTTCGTGGCGCAATTAGGGACGGTCAATAAATACTGAGACTTGACAACAACACCCACATCCTCTGAATAGAGGAGAAACAACTGGCTCACTTGGTTCTTTCAGAGTCAGGAATTTGCCCTGCTTATTGAGCTCGTCCACCTCCCAAGTCCAGTCCCACATCACACTGTTCGCTCAAGTCCCAGTGGTAAGGTGCGATGTACCCAGTGGTGTCTGATCCCCAGAAGAAATGATAAAATGATAACTGCCTATCTGCCCTGGAAGTGTGCAATAGGGCAGGGCGGAAACCTTACTTTTACTCCAATCTGCATCTTGACTGTTGATGGACTACTGTAGAGTTAATGGATTCACAGCCAGGATCCAGAAATAGAATCTGTGCTCTGTGGGTCCAAGCCCATCACCACAGCCTTGGTGACAATCCAGTCCTGCGTGACTGATTTTCTTTTTAATTTTAAGGATGACTTATATCGATAATTGATATACAACATATTGCTATATTAAAAATAAATTGATATAATTGATATATCCTTTATATAGTTTCTTGTATAATCTCTCTCATATGTATTATACACACACACAGGAAATAAATTTGGTATGTCTTTCTCTCTTCATTGTACATCAAATTAACACTTCCTCCTTAAACAATGAACCCATGAGACATCCAAGAGGCTGTTACACAGCACCCAGCCCCTCAGTGTCCAGTGGTGACAGGACCCCAGACCAGTCCTTCCCCAGAGCCTTTGCAGTGTCTGCACCGAGATTCAGTGCGTCCCTCAGCACGCACTCCTGCAGCCTGGAATGTGCCAGTCAGCAGCTTTCCCTCACAGATATCCTCTTATTCTGGAAGACCAACGCCACCAAAGTGCGCCCTTCACCAAGCTGATGATCTTTCAGCAGCAGATGACGTTTCACCTGTCATGATGTCCACCATCGAGGACATCTTCAAGAAGCGGTGTCTCAAGGCAGCAGCATCCATCACTAAGGACCCTCACCATCTGGAGCATGCCCTCTTATTGTTACTACCATCAGGGAAGAGGTACAGGACCCTGAAGACCACACTCAACGATTCCGAAACAGCTTCTTCCCCTCTGCCATCAGATTTCTGAACAGTCCATGAACACTACCACATTATTCCTTTTTTTTTGCATTGTTTATTTTGTAATTTATAGTAATTTTATGTCTTTGCACTGTACTGCTGCCGCAAAACAATAAATTTCATGTCATGAGACAGCGATAATAAACCTGATACTCTTTGTTGTAGTTTGTGTCCCTGGGAACAGCCTGTAGATCACAGGATCCTCCAAGTATGCTGTTGGTCAGGGTTAACCTTAACAAGGGTAGAAGTTCAACCTGATAGAAGTTTATAAAATTACAAGAGGAATGGATAGGATGCACAGTCAGAATCTTTCCCTGACGGTAGAAATGTCAAATATTAGAGGGCATAGCTTTGAGGTGAGAGGGGGAAAAGTTTAAAAGGGGTGTGTGTGGGACAATTGAGTGGTGGTGTCTGGAATGTGCTGCCGGGGGTGGTGGTGGAAGCAGATGCGATGGTGGCACTTAGACAGACACGTGAATATGCAGGCAATGGAGGGATATGGATGGTGTGCAGGCAGAAGGGATCAGTTTAATTTGACATCAGACTTTCTGCACAGACATTGTGGGCTGAAGGGCCTGTTCCATCTATGCAAGGACCACTGCATCCCTTACCAGACCTTTTCAGCAAACACACGGTCCACAAGGAAGTGGTTGATCACCTCATCTGCACCACAGCATGAATGCTGTACTGTTGAAAGTGTTCTTTTCAGGTGACATACTAAACCAAGGAGCACCTGCTCTCTCAGGCAGGGTCTAACACTCCTCACTTAACGTGCTGTATCTGCTTAACACTGACATTTCACCAGTTTGGTGAGCAAAATTCTTTGCACTTTGAGTCAGTTTTTTTTACACAAACTCATTTCATTACTGCAGGCAGGCAGTGCAAGATCCGTGGATTTCTTCATGCTTCTCTCTGCTCCTTTCATTTACATGCCCCATGTTTCCAAAAGCTAGACACATGCACAGAGAGCGCGTGTGTGCGTGCATGCGCATATATAGGATTTCAAACACTTCTAGCAGCAAGGCAAGAAAGTTTTGGTTCTGGAAACGTAACGGAGGCAGGAGTGGGTCATTCATTCACTTCTAATTCAGTGAGAAGATGGCCAATCCTGTGCCTCACCTCTCCTCAGTCCATCAATCATCTCGGGCCCCCGTCTCACCACTCCTCCTCTGCCCTTTATACTGGCCATCTCCCCTCCCAGTCCTGATGCAGGGTTTCGACTCAAAACGTCAACAATTCCTCCACCCACCCCCCCCCCCCCCCCACACAGATGCTGGTCAACCCACCGTTCCTCCAGCAGATTACTTGTTGCTCCAGATTCCAGCGTCTGCAGTCTCTTGTGACTCCAATACCTTGTTAGGAATCAGACATTACGAGGCACAGCAACTAACAATCTGCTGGAGGAACTCAGCGGGTTGAGCAGCATCTGTGGGGGGAAAAGGAACCGTCGACGTTTCAGGTCAAAACCCTGCATCAGAACCGTGAGCGGAGTTCAGGATTTCAACCCGAAACGTTGACAATTCCTTTCCTCTCACAGATGCTGCTCAACCCACTGAGTTCTTCCAGCTGATTGTTTGTTGCTCCAGTTTATTGATCTCAATGACTAACCATCCACACCCCTCTAGGGTACAGTAATCCAAAGATTTACAACTCACTGCCTAAAGAATTTTTCCTACACTAATTAGCAGGGATCGCATCTTGAAACGGTACTCCTAGTTCTAGAGTAAGCAGCTTGAGAAAACACCCTCTTGGATGAACCCTGTCAATTCCTCGCAGAAATTAGTTGCGAATTTAGTTTTAAGTCATCTTGCTTTAAACACAAGTGTGAAACACTAGATCGAGACCACAAACTTGCAGTTTAGTATCGTACTCTTGGCTGTTGAACAACTTGCTAGTGAAGTACTTCAAAAATCAACCAAAGCTGTTACAATTAACTTTGCTTAACCACAGCTAACTGTTCCATGAGACTCAGGGTTGACAGATTGCAAAGTAATTTTTTTCCACATAAGAGACAATAACAGGAAATCTTAAGCGTTAAAAGGTATGCTGTAATATTTCAAACGATACAATCTGTTGAAGTGCCATATTGATTGAGAATTGGGATTCTCTACCTAATAACGAAAGAAATCACTACACAGCGAAATGTGAATTTACACAATTCAATGTACAAGATATTTTAAAACACAAGTTCACAGAATGTTCTCACACTGATCAGTGAGAGCATGCTGTAAATGTAAGTGTTTTAGTCAGTTTCATGGAAACTTTAAATCTCACGGTCCATTGCGCCGAAGAAAAAAACCCTCCATACGGAATTTTTAAAACTTAAGAAAAAGCCCCAATTAAGTTCGTGTTTAGAATTAATCATCAGACATACGAGTAAAAGATTCGCCTACTTTTTACACCAGTCAGATGCGGGGTGGTTTTATTTCTGCAAACTAATTCTATTCAAATTAATTCCACATTGAAACAAACATGTTATTAGAAACGAACAGGTCCGGAAATTGACAAAAGCTGAAATCCTACCTCATGTTCGGCTTCGGTCGAAGTTAACCTTTACAATCTTTCGAGGCTAGCGGAGGTACTACAGACTAATTTCCTGGTCTTGCTTTTTTATGGTTGCACACGCTGATTTTCTCTCTCTCTCTCTCTCCGCCTTTCTCGCCTCCTTTCAATGTAAAGGGAGAATTACAAAACTGCAAGGGATGGTTTTGTTGCTCTCTGTATATATCCTCCCTTACTGCACTGTGTACCTGTTCAACAGCGCACACAGTCCTGTTGCAGCATGTTTCCCCCCAACTATTCCTGACTACACTGTAACCAGTCTGAATATATTTCATTCCTAGCACTCACTACTCCCTACATTCGCACACCCGCCTGGCCCCAGAATGCACAGCCATATACTTCCGCCAACACTGCAGAATTTAAAAGGGCAATAAAAACCATCAACTTAAAAGGGCAATTCAACAAAGAGGAATAAAATCTTTCAAAGTCCACTATCAGTCAGTGAGAGGATGACACTGAGATTACGCCAAAGGCAAATAATTCTTCATTCACTTTGCAAAATTCACTGTATCAGATTTGAGTTTGCTTTGGGGGTCACAAGAGGATGCAGATGCTGGGATCTGGAGCAACAAACAATCTGCCGGAGGAACTCGGCGGGTCTGGCAGCGTCTGTGGGGGTAAAGGAATTGTCGACGTTTCGAGTGGAAACTCTGCACCAGGACCCAAAACACTGAAATTCCCCCTGCCCCCCACAGATGCTGCTCGACCCGCTAAATTCCTCCAGCAGTTTGTTTGTTGAATTTGCTTTGGATTCCTTGACAGCACCTCCCAAATCCCAGGTGGACAAGTGCAACAGACCCAGCAGGTACCTGGAACGCCATGACCTCCAGGTTCTCCTCCAAGACACACACAAGGACGAGTTGGGTTGAAGGGCCTGTTTCTGTGCTGTGTTACTCCTGACTCTATAACAAAAAGCTAGGCTTAGCAACAGTAACCAGAAACGTACCCAATAGTGATACAAAAACTTACCAGGTTCACCAATGTCCTTCAGGGAGAGAAATATGCCATCCATACCTGCTCTGGCCAAGACAGGATTCCAGTCCCACCCACGTGGTTGACTCTTAACTCCACAGTTCTGGAGCAATTACAGAAGTGGTAAGCATGGATGAGTTGGGCCGAAAGGCCTGTTTCCATGCTATATTACTCTGTGACTCTAAGTGGGCATTGCAGGCAAGACTAGCATTCATTACCCATTCATAATTGTCCTTGAGAAGTTGTTGGTGGCTTTCTTCAGATAGAGAGTTCTTGACAAAGAAACAGAGCACAAAGATTTACCAGGATGTTGCCAGGAATCAACAGCCTGAGTTATAGGGAGAGGTTGGACAGGCTGGGACTTTATTCCTTGGAGCACAGGAGACTCAGGGGTGACCTTATAGAGGTGTATAAAATCATGAGGGGCATAGATAGGGTGAATGCGCACAGTTTTTTTCCCCCAGGGAAAGGGAACCAAAAACTAGAGGGCATAGGTTTGTGGGGGTGGGGGGGGGGGGGTAAGATTTAAAAGGGACCCAAGTGGCAACTTCTTCATGCAGACCGACACACACAAAACACTGGAGGAACTCAGCAGGTCAGGCAGCTTCTATGGAGGGAAATGGAAAGGTGACGTTTCGGGCCGAGACACTTCATCAGGACTGGAAAGAAAAGAGGGCAGAAGCCAGAATAAAAGGGTGGAGGGAGGGGGAGGAGCACAAGCTGGATTGGGGGAGGGGGGAGGGGGGGTGACAGGTGAATCCGGGTGAGGGGAGAATGTAGGTAGGTGGGGGGGTGGGGGTAAGTGGGAATGATGCAAGAAGCTGGAATGTGATTGGTGGAAGAGGCAAAGGGCTGAAGAAGATGGAATCTGATAGGAGAGGACAGTAGACCATGGAATCTTTAGGTGTGGGTGAGGGGCAGGTCGTGAGGGTGGGGGAGGGGAAAAAGAAGGGGTAAAGGGGCGAGAGGGAAAAGGGAAAACCAAAAGGGGGGGGAGAGTGGTTACTGGAAGTTAGAGAAATCAATGTTGAAGCCTCAGGTTGGAGACCAGCAAGACGGAATATGAGGTGTTGTTCCTCTACTTGGCAGTAGAGGAGGGCGTCGACAGACATCCTGCTCACAACATTCCCATTTCCCCCCCACCTACCTACCTTCCCCCCCTCACCTGGACCACACCACCCTCCCTCTGGTTCCCTACCTCCTTCCCTTTATTCCAGTCCTGATGAAGAGTCTTGGCCCTGTCGGATCTGGTTATTTTCGAACCCGCAGGTTCTTTCAGGAGTCCGAGAATGTGTTGAAAACAACTTGGTGCTTCACAAAGTTTTACTGGGAAAGTTTAAAACAAAGAAAGAGTCACGGAGCACGTGGCACTAGCTTTACTACTATGAGATGAGCTGAGACAAATGGAACTGAAAATGAGCTAGGGCCAGGGTGGGAGGAAGAGATCAAAAGAGATTAACAAAAAACAACACCTTTTATACTTGAGATAAGAGCTACTCCTTAGCTAACAATAGTCCAATCAGGAAATCTATTAGATACCTGTGGCAAAACCAACCAATGAGAACACATATATTCACCTGATGGACAAACCAATAAGTTAGGAAGTGGCCATTCCTTGTGCAGCCACTTGAGGTGTATTGAACATTTTTTAAAAAAAAACTAATTAAAACAGTCAAATCCAACAGCCCGAAACGTTGACTGTTCATTTCCATCCATAGATGCTGCCTGACCTGCTGAATTCCTCCAGCATTTGGTGTGTGTTGCTCCTGATTTCCAGCATTTGTAGTCTCTCCTGCTCTTCATGCAGAAGATGGTATGTACAGGGAACGAGCTGTCAGAGGAAGTAGTTGATGCAGGTATAACAACAACATTTAAAAGACATTTGGACAAGTACAGGGATAGGAAGGGTTTAGAGGGATACGGGCCAAATGTGGGCAAATGGGACTCACTGAGGTGGGTGCCTTGGTAGGCATGGATGAGTTGGGCCGAAGGGCCTGTTTCCATGCCGTATTACTCTATGACTCTAAACAGCAATATATTGCCAGCAACATCCACAACTCGCAAATGAATAAATTAACAGAAAAATACTAACTTGGAAATATATTGCCACTGGGTCTAACTCCTGGAACCCTCTCCCCAACAGCACTGGGGAGCATCTTCACAAGAAGGACTGCAGTGGTCAAAGAAACTGGCTCACCACCACCACCACCACCACCACCATTTTTCCAAAGGGATGGAGACAATGGAGTGGCACGGAGGCGCAGCTAGTAGAGCTACTGCCTCAGAGCTCCAGAGACCTAGATTTAATCCTGAGCTCTGGTACTGTCTGTGGTCTTTGCATGTTCTCCCTGTGACCACATGGGTTTACCCAGGGTGCTTTGGTTTCCTCCCACATCCTAAAGATGTGCTGGTTTTATTCTGTTCTCGTTCCTGTCAACTCCACCCAGTGTGCAGGTGAGTGTTAGAATCTGGGGGAAGTTGATGGGAACAAGGGCCACATAAGATGGGGACTAATGTAGGATTTGTGTCGGGAGAACACACACCCGTCTTCATTGAGGGGTCAGTGGTGGAAAGGGTGGGCAGCTTCAAGTTCCTGGGCGTCAGCATCTTGGAGGATCTATCTTGGGGCCAACACATTGATGCAATCACGAAGAAGGCACATCAGCGGCTCGACTTCATGAGGAGTTTGAGGAGATTTGGTACGTCACCAAAGACTCTTGCAAATTTCTACAGATGTACAGTGGAGAGCATTCTGACTGGTTGCGTCACTGCCTGGTATGGAGGCTCCAATGTGCAGGATTGAAAGAGGCTGCAAAGGGTTGTAGACTCAGCCAGCTCAATCACAGCACAGTCCTCCCCACCATCGAGGACATCTTCAAGAGGCGGTGCCTCAAGAAGGCAGCATCCATCATTAAGGACCCGCACCACCCGAGACATGCCCTCTTTATGTTACTACCATCCAGGAGGAGGTACAGGAGCCTGAAGACCCACACTCAACGTTTCAGGAACAGCTTCTTCCCCCCCCACCATCAGATTTCTGAACGGTCCATGAACCCATGAACCCTTCCTCCTTATTCCTCTTTTGCACTATTTACTTATTTTTGTAACTTATAGTAATTTTTGTCTTTATGTCTTGCACTGTACTGCTGCCACAAAACAACAAATTTCACGACATGTGTCAGTGATAATAAACCTGATTTTGATTCTAAATGGGTGCTTGATGGCTGGTACGGACCCAATGGGTTGAAGAAACTGTTCCCATGCCGCATGACTCTATGACAATTATGATTCTAATTTGGTGCTCTACAAGGTGGAGAGGGCATCGCAGGTGTCAGTAGCGTTCTGCCCCAGAGGATTCAAGTTTCAAGCAAAACGGCTGGTGTTCTGCGTAGTTTGTGGAGAATGGAGGGGCCCAAGTAGTCTGAAAGCTTTGCATGGAATTGTGCTGGAAGCATAATGTTGCAAAATCCACATTTTGACAAAATCGTGGTTGAGAGGACCCGAGTGAAAGTGTTCCCATACTCCTGTGACGCTTGGCTTCCTCAGTTCTGAAGGAGGTGCTTTGGGGATGCTTTAAAAGAGGCCTTTATGAGTTAGCATGCGCACATTGATGCTCTACTGTATCGACAGTCGCAGACAGCACTATCCATTCACTGGGGTTTGAGGAAGGGGGCTGTAGTTACAGTGAATGCAGTGAACACACCTCCAACATTGCTCCTAATTTATGTTAATGTTGGAACGGTAGATATGACCTCTCAATGTAGATATGACTTCCCAAGCAGTGTCCTCTTCCTCCTCTACCTGCTTTCAAGTCCATGCACCAACAAAGCACAGAATCCCCATGGAAGCAATGGAAGGAGTGCATCACCTAATAAACTAACTCCCCCACCCTGTCCCTTAAGGCACCTCCAGCCCCATCTTTGAAAGAGTCTGCAATGACTGCATTGGTCTTATGTCACCTCAGGTTTACAAAACAGGAGTGGAAGCAAGTTTACCCTCGAGCCGATGTAATCCTATGAAGAAGAAAGATTTGTTCCTCTGATAGTATAAGAACACAAGAAGGAACAGGAGTAGGGCATTTAGTCCCGAAAGCCTGCTCTACCATTCAGTAGGAGTACAGCTGATCTTCTGCCTCAACACCATTTTCCAGCACAATCCTCACATCCTTTCATTCCCTTAATGTCCAGAAATCTGTCAATCTCTGTGTTGAATGGACACAACAACTGAACCTCCTCAGCCCTCCAGGGTAGAGGTTTTCCGAGGCTTTACCATCCTCTTGAGTGCAGAGAATTCTCATCTCAGTCCTATACTCTGGAATTCTGTCCCTTGGTCTTAGACTCCCCAGACAGGAGAAACATCTTCACTGCATCTAGTCCGTCCAGCCTTTTAAGAACTGTGTATGTTTTGATGAGGTCTCTTCTCATTCTTCTAAACTCCAGAGCATACCGTCCCAGTCTACTCAACCTCTCATAGGGCAAACCCACCATCGCTGGAACCTGTCTGGTGATACCATCTGGAGGCCTGCTGAGTTCCTCCAGCATGTTGTTTGTTGCTAGTGATACCATCTATCCATGACTGAGCCAAACTATGTGAGGCAGCTCAAGAAACGCACAATGCCAGAACACCTTTGCTCATCGCAGACTGAGTGAATCATCCAAAGTCATCAAACACACCATAAAATTTTAACCAGCCTGGAATAGAAAACCAGCCACCGGTCTGAATGGTCCCTTTAAATAGCATTGGCGAGGTTGGTGGGGGTGGGCAGGGGAAATGGGCGAGAAGAGGAGGGAAGTGGCTTCCTGCTGGTTAGACCCACGTCCTGCTGTGTGAGTCTGTACAGAGATGATGAAGTTAAATACCGAATATTGCATGAGCTGCAGTTCCTGATTTTAAGGAAAATATTCTGTCCTTTTACTAATCACAATGTGGACTCCTGACACCAATGAATCAGCTTCAACTAATTCAGGTGGTAGCTCATAACTGTTGGAAATGCAAATTGTTTGTCTTTTGCTACATTAAGGCCTTAGCAGCGATCAACAACTGAAAAATGAGCACTGTGCAACAAAACTTCAGACTTTGACTTCCGGTTTCTCTAATCATGGTGGTTAATAAAACAATACTAGCTGCCTCAATGGATGAGTTAGTGATACTGTTACATAAGGGATCAATTAGAAAGATCCTGGTAGGTTAATTAGCCGCTGTAAATTATCCTTAGTGTGTAGGTTTGTGGTGGAATTCGGGGGGAGTTGATGTGAGTGTGAGGAGAACAAAATAGGATTAGTGTAAATGGGTGGTTGATGCAGACCTGGTGGACTGAAGGGCCTATTGCTGTACTGTATGTCTCTAGGACTATCCCAATTGCTTGGGGAGTTACTGGATCACACAAGTTCCAGTTTGCAGATATTCTGATCTCATGGAATAATGGAGGATAAAGTTCACCATTGAGTTGCCCACTCTGTTGAGCATTTTCCTGGTGGTGTTATTAAATAACCACTTGCCTCTGACCACCCTGAATCCGGCTCTCACCAATGGTCAGTTGATATGTCCACACCTGTCAACCCTTTGACCAATTGGAAAGCAAGCAGTCTCTTCAGTCCTCATTTAGTTGATTCTTGACCTATCAGCAAAACACTATTTATCCTATCCGGTAAAGCAATAAATATATTTGTTCAAAAATATTAAAGGAACACTATATTTAACACCTTTCTCACATTGGTGTCCTGGAAATTAATTTGTATTTCCTGCAGACTCCAGAGTAGAATGAGAGGTTTGGTGACACCTCTCTGCTGTCTTGGATGCTGTTCAGATGATCCATGAGTGAGGATGGAATTGGGGAGAATGCTGGAATTCTTATGGCAGAGCACAAGACCATTTGGCCCGTCAAGTACACGCAGCCTCCTCATGGAGCAGATGAGTAAAACCAATCCCCATCACTGCAAATTGTTTACTTTTGAGTGCCTACCCAATTCCCTATTGAAAACAAACACAAGTACATGGGTAGGAAAGGTTTAGAGGGATATGGACCAAACGTGGGCAAATTGGACTAGCTAAGGTGGGACCCTTGGTTGGCACGGACAAGTTGGGCTGTTTCCTTGCTCTACAACTCTATATTGCAAAGCCTGGCAATCTACAATAAAACAAAAAAAAACTGGAAATACTCAGCAGGTCTGGCATAAGAACATTTGTCCCCTTGAGCCTCCTCTGCCATTCAAGAAGATCACAAATGATCTGATTTTGGCCTCAGATCTGCACAGCTACCTGTTCCCTATCACCCTCCACTCCCCTACAGACCAAAACTCTGACTTTCTTGGCCTTGAACCTATTCAATGACGCGGTCTTTACAGCTCTCTTGGGTAGATAATTCCAAAGATTCATGATGCTCCAAGACGAAATTCTTCCTCATCTCCATCTTAAATGGGCAACTCTTTATTCTGAACCTATGCCCTTAGTTCTGTAGATGGAGAAAGAGTGTTAATGTTTTAGGCTGATGATGTCTTGAAGACCACGAGAAACTCCATTTCACCACTCTTCTGTAGGTAGTGAGTTTCAAATTACAGCCATTCTTTGCGTAAAAGCTTTTTCTCACACCCCACTACCACCCTCCTCATTTTCTCCATTGCCCAAGACAATAAACTTGTGATCCCCTTGTCTTTTGATGTCTAATGGGAGCAGCTTCTCTATATCTAAGACCTTTGTGATCTTGCATACCTGTATCAGATTTTCTCCTTTACTCCAAGATGTAGTTTCATCCTTTCTGCACTCATGGTCTAATCCTGCCCCTGTTGGATGACAGTGTGGACATGGAGTAGGCATGGGGTGGAAAGAAACTGCAGCAAGAATCTGCGTGAAAAGCTGGAGGGAAAATATGCAATAAATAAACGAGGAATGTGGAATGAATTCCAGGCAACAATCTAGACCAGGCAAGTTCAGATGACAGATGGATCAGCTCTTCCACTCCTTCACTCAAAACTTGAACATATAGAAGATAATCTCCTCATGTCAGACACGGAAACTACAGCCTTCTTCCTTTTCTGGGTAGCATTCACCAAATTAATTGAGATTAATATGTCAAACAAATGGAAATAATCTGCAAGAGAAACTCCACTCCTCTGCTGTGGGGTGGTGGGGAGGTCCAAGTTATCTATTTTTAACCTTTTTTTTCCATGAAATTTGAGGCTCATCTTGGGCTGTGGTCGGAACTTTGTTTCCATGACATTTTGTGCAGCCAATGGCCACATTCAAACAACAATAACCAACCTGATCTTCCGAAAGCAGTGGTCAGCAAAAGCCATTTTATCTCACACATGGTTCAGTTATCTTCCTTCTGCCTTCCTGGAACTGAGAAGCAACTTTTTTATTTAATGACAAGGTTAAGACACAATTAAATGACCTCATCATGTACATATTCATGCATTTGTAACTGTGTCACAGTCATTGCCCCCCTGTAAACACAAGAAATCTCCTGTGGTCTGGTATTCCTTAGGTAAGCAATGCTGGAGCACACTGTGCAGTATAACTACATACGATAGCACAGTGATGTTTAACAGGAGTGATAGTTCAGATCTTTCATTCTTAGTCCAGTAAATATGGTACCATAGCACAGCTGTACAGCTGCCTCGCAGTGCCAGAGACCCATTTCAATCCTGACCTCGGGTGTTGCCTATGCGGAGTTTGCATGTTCCCTCTGTGGACTGTGTGGAATTCCTCCTGGTGCTCTGGTTTCCCAAAGACGTGTGGGTTGGTAGGTCAATTGGCCACCATAAATTGCCCCAAGTACAGGTGGGTGGTAGAATCTGCGGGGTGTTGATAAGAATGTGGTGAGAATAAAAAATGGGATTAATATAGGATTAGTATAAATGGTCAGCATGGGCTCGGTGGGCCGAAGGGCCTGTTTCTGTACTATATGACTATGAGAATATGTGTTCAAATACCAAAAGAATGGTAGTTAAAGAATTTTATTTCACCATAAAAATAACTTAACATTTACTGCATTTCTACCCTTCCCATTCCCTGTTAGGACATTCTAAAGAACTTTACAGCCAATGAAGGACTTTTGGACTGTATTAATAAACACAGGAACAAATTTGCAAAAAGGAAGCTCCCAGAAACAAAAATATAAAAGTGACCAGATAAACTGGTTTAGAGATGTTGATTAAGGGATAAATATTCCGACCCAGGACACTGGGGAGAGCTCTGTTGATCTCTGGAAACTCATCTGATTTGCTCATGTCCTTTCCTAGTATGATAGGATGGACTCTTGACCTCACAATCTATCTCATTATGGCCTTGCACCTTATTGTCTGGCTGCACTGCACTTTCTCTGTAACACTTCATTCTGGTATTGTTTTCCCTTGTGCTACCTCAGTGCACTGTTGTAATGAAATGATCTGTATGGACGGCATGCAAAACAAAGTTTTTCATTGTGACAATAATCAACCAACTTACCAATTTTAGGAACAAAATAAGCCAACTGTACCTAGACTGGTATATTTGTGACTCGAATTCTGCAGCCATTTGGTTGATTCTTAGGAGCCATATGAATTGGGCCAGCAAACCAGTCAATTCAGGGTAACATTGGATGGA
Source organism: Pristis pectinata (assembly GCF_009764475.1). NCBI lineage: Eukaryota > Metazoa > Chordata > Chondrichthyes > Rhinopristiformes > Pristidae > Pristis > Pristis pectinata. Next base: position 6,222,855 of record NC_067439.1, on the reverse strand, counting down.
CAATTACTGCCACCGTTATCAGTGACCAGTTGCTGAGAACTCATTTGAAAGAAAATGCTGAAGAGATGTGAAAGGCAATATATTAACATTAACATTATCAGTCCCTGCTGAATCCAACACATCCCCATGCTTTGATTTGCACTTGGACTGCCAGCACTGGAAAATTCAAATAGAGAAACCAGGGAATCAGGACATTAAAGGGAAATTAGGACTGGACTGTCTGGGTTTCATAGGCCAGACTGCACAGGTGTCAACTGGCAGAGGGTGAGGTCATGCATCAGCCCTGCTGCAGAGGGCTCAGATGCTGACTTCAAGAGCCCAGGTTACTGATGAAGGTAAATGGGTTTATACCGGGAACTGGATCAGCGTACTGGGCAACATGCCAGGGAACTTCTGCATATGTTGCAGGGCACATTGAGGTTCCCCTACCTTAACTTGTGTACTCTCAAAAGTGCAGGAAAATAAGCTACAGAGAGTGGCGGACTCTGTCCAATACATCACAGGCACATCCCTCCCCACCATCTACAGGAGGCACTGCATTAAGAAGGTAACATCCATCATCAAAGATCCCCACCATCCGGGCCATGCCATCTTCTCGCAGCTCCCATCGGGCAGGAGGTACAGAAGCCTGAAGTCCCACAGCAGCAGGTTCAGGAACAGCTACTTCCATTCAACCATTCGGTTCTTGAACCAACTGGCAAAACTCTAATCACAACAAGTTTGACCACTTTGCTCCAAAATGGACTTTTTTTTTTAGTTATGATTGTGTTCTTTCATGTAAAATTGGTGTAAAATTTATGTTTAATTTATGTTTTTCTTCAAAATGCTGCTTATCTGATGCTATGCACCTGTGTTGCCGCTGGAAATAAGTTTTTCATTACAACTGTGCACACATGTACTTGTGCATATGACAATAAACTCAACAGACTCATGATGGTTGAATAATAATGTGTACACATTTTGGTATAGAAATTCCTTTATACTGATGAAGTTTTTGTGCAGACGGAATGGGCTGCTCATCCAGGAGCAAGTTTTCACACAGCACGTGATGGTCATTTCAAGGCACTTGCTTGTCTGGATCCAAGGTTGTGGAGTCCAGTGGTTGGGAATTTCCTACCAGCGAGCAAGCCCTCTCCTCTTCCCTCACTACATCACCTTCAGACTCCTCATCTACCTGCTGACTCACTCCCCGCCGGCATGTCTCCACTCCAACCTGAGTTTCTCCACTTACCCCATGAAGCATGCAAGGGCAATACTATTGACCATGAAGTCGTGGGCCTCACGGGCAACACCATTTTGTAGCAAGGAGCCCCATGCACAGAACATACATTGATTCACTGCTGATCACAGCTTAATGCACCTTTCCCATTGTGGAACAATCTGTAGACTCTCAACTAACCTACCCACCAGCAACATCCCAAACGCTGTAGCAAGGTCAAAATGCACTGACACAAACACAATCTTCTAAATAGGGGTCTTAATAATTTATATTAATTTAAAACATCCACAACAATAAATAGGAACCATAATAACATATTAATAACAGCTTTGTCAAACAATAGTAATAATGATGTTATTTCCTCAACTATCCAAAGTGCAATCAATTATGAAACTTAGTTACCTTAACACTGAAGTTAGTAGTGGAACAAAAGAAACAAGTCTCCCAGTGGAGTGGATTGTAAAAGCTGACAATAAAACCAGGCCAGTTGCACGTGCTCTCCACAACTCTGCACCTCCATAATTATGTTTTACTTCTGTGTGGCATCCACTTGGGCAAGAACATGGATAACATGCAATGAGATTGCTCCTAGCGTGGCTCTTATTATTGCTCTGTCATCGTCCTATGCAGTGACACTAAATGCACCTGTTGGAACTCAAGCTACATCAGTGACTCAGGGCATTATCACGCCACAGCAATACGGTGCAAGAATGGGACAAAAATACTGGTCTCAGTGAAAACAACCATAAAAATCAAAGTGGCTCACAACAACCTTTAAGGAAGGAAACCAAGTGTGCTTCCCTAGTTTGGACTTTGTAAGACCCTAGCACCATAACAATGTGGGTGTGTCTTAGCTACCCTCTGAATTGGCTGTGGAAACCATTCAATTAGGGGCATTTAGAAGCAGCCAATAAATAATCTTCAGTGATAGTTATTTGACACAGCTGAGTCCCTGTGTAAATTCAGCCAGGTGGCCAGCCACATTCCCCATGGAAGAAACCAACTCCAGCACTTAGGTGCATTACTGAAGATAGGGTGGCCATGGAATAGGGAAGGAGTTCTGCATTGTCAGAGAGGTCCTGTGCATGAAATGCTAAAACTAGACTGTTTATGGCTATGTAAAAGTTACTTGCACTCTTGAAAAGAAAAAGCAAGCAGTTGCTGATGCTCCTCCTCCTCTTTGGTTGAAGCAAACATCTCGTTAGCAGAAAGAATCTTGTCATACCACCAAATGGTTCAGTACCTCTGCATAACAACAGTGACAGCACTTCAAAGTAATTAAGAGAGCCTGAGGTATTTTGTGAGGCAGTTTATATAAATATGAATTTTATATGCTGGATTGATAAAAATATCTCATTGAAATTACCAAATAGTTAAAGTTCATACTTTCCATTTAGGAAGTATATATTGGAGTTGTAGGACATTCATTGCTAATTCAGGAGTGGCTGAATCTATAACAAAGGTGCTGTGGTGTTTTTGTTTCTGCATTCAGCCAATCTGTCCCTTTTCTATGTCAGTCTTGGCTCCTCGTGGGGCTTATGGCAAAGTGGTGCGTGGGGTGGGCCAGTAACATCAAACCACTGTGTAAAGGCAGTGGGCCAATCTTAAAGTGAAGCTGCTCTGAATAACCATTTTCTCCTGTTACAGCACAAGTACAATATGCTGACAAGTCACTATGAAATATTGGTCTGACAGAAGAATAAGGCAGAACATGCTGGATGAAGTGATTTGCATTGATCTATGCAGCTGACGATGAGAGACACACGCACTCGCTCTCAACTGCACTCCTGCAAAATTAAAGTGCCTGAATGATGGCCAGTGTACCAACTACAGTATAAATTATCCTCAATGTGTACTGTTTACTGGCCAGTTAATTAAAGCACTGAGTTACATGCACTTTTTAATATTAACTGCAAACAACACTGTTCACAGAAATGGTCAGTGATGTCTTCTGATAAGAATCAGAACTGATTCTTATCAAAGGATTATTGAATTTCCTGCAGTCAGTGTGCATTTTTTGTTTCAGAGTTCAAACAATACTTTTAGCTGCAAACTTTGCGTACAATAAATATGTGAACAGAATACTATTTTGCTTTGGTCACTTGGAGCCAGAACCAAATACTTCTGTGTCGAGTAAAGCATGATCGGGCACCGAGTAAAACTTCCACCCTGGTTACTGACACACCAGCCCCAACCTTAGTGCAAAGCCAGAGGTGACGTCCACAAGGAAAAGGCAGAAGAATGCCCAAAGGTTCCATCAGGTTGGATCACTGCAGTCAATAAAAAAGTCCATTTGGTTGGAATCCAAGAGACCACAAGGAATTTTAAGGAGATGATGTCATTGCTTGTCATATAAGGAGACTGCAATTATCCAACTTCTTTTGTGTACAGTTGGAAAAGAAAATAACTTGCATTTCTTTAATGTCTTTCATATGTCTTTCACAGTCCTAGAACAGTCCAGAAAGTGCAGTCACTGTTGAAATATAGTAGCTAATTTGTGCTCCCACAAACACCACTAAGATAAGGATTAGATGATCGATTTTAATGATATTAGCTGTGGGATAAATATTGGATAGGAAACAGGAATAATAGCCATGCATTTTTTTTCAAACAAAGCCACTGTTACTTTACATGCAAAAGCAGACAGGATTTCAGTTTAACCTCTCATCAAAAGTCAGCACTTCTAACAATGCAGCACTCCCTCAATATAACACATTTTTTTGGGTTGGATTGATTTCCCATGTCAGCCTTGTTATCTGTGTTCCAGTTTCTGGAATGAGACTGGAACCCACAACCTTCTGACTCAGAGGTAAGAATGCTGCCCAGAGACAGAGCCTGCAGTTTGATGTCAGGCTGCTGATGTGAAAGTGTGCTAAGTGTGTATAAGCCAAGATAAAAGCTCCAATTAATACCAACACAAGCCAAGCTTGACATACACTGCATAAGTTCAAAGTTCTACCAAGTAGTAAGAAAGACGGCTTCAAAATTCAATTTCTGCTGGACTGTACACTGCTACAGTTATGCACTTCTTTGGGAGTACCATCATTTACTTGAACTTTAGCACCACTGTCAATGTCTTCAATTTTTCCTAACATGCAGGTCGATGTTGTTCGATATTTAACCATTGACAAAAATTCTATTTCACAATGATTTTCCAGATTTCAGACTGGTCTTGGAGATCTAAGTTAGACATTGGTGAGTTTGCTGAACTTTTGAGTATACCAGGCCTCCCCAACTCAAGCGACTCATTAATGATCTTGTGTTGCTCGGGTGGGACACCCTTCTCCGTTTCAGAACAGCACTGTGCTCTTGTGTGCCTCAGAGAAGGGAAATGTCTTACAGGAGGTGGAGGGGTTCAGGCATTTCCACCTCTTCCTTCTCTTCACTCGATGAGCTATCCAGCCTCACAATGCGGTTATTCATTTTGCTGAATTCGCGGGCTTTGATGCTGTGGGTGAGAGAAAAAGAGAAACAGGGAGGGCACATTTAACTCATGCTGACAATCAACTCTCCTGCATTAATATGGCATCTGGAGAGGGTTCAGAGAAGATTTACGAGGATGATTCCTGGAATGCAAAGGCTTACAAACGAGGAACACTTGTCGGCTCTTGGACTGTATTCATTGGAGTATAGAAGAACGAGAGGGGACCTCATAGAAACATTTCGAATGTTGAAAGGACTGGACAGAGTAGATGTGGCTAAGTTGTTTCCCTTGGTGGGTGAGTCCAGGACAAGAGGGCACAGTCTTAGCATGAGAGGGTACCCATTTAAAACAGAGATGAGGAGAAATTTCTTTAGCCAGAGGGTCATGGATTTATGGAATTTGTTGCCACGTACAGCTGTGGAGGCCCGATCATTGGGGGTGTTTGAGGAGGAGACTGATAGGTATCTAATTAGTCAGGGTATCAAGGGATATGAGGAAAAGGCCGGGAATTGGAGCTAGATGGGAGAATAGTTTAGCTGATGGTGAGGTAGCGGAGCAGACTCGATGGGCCGAATGGCCTACTGCTCCCTTGTCTTGTGATCTTGTGAACTCAACAATAGACAGCATAGCTGAAAATGAAGCAACAGAATGCATAGCATCCAAGCAACCAAAATTCAGCTAATGAACCAGTTCTGCTGAAAACCACACTTACTGTTGACCTGGATTCCACTGGTTTAACACAGTGCAGTGCAGTAGGCACAGAATGCAATTGGTTGAAAGTGCAAGTTAAGGGGCTGTTGCAAAATTGCAGATTTCACCTAGGTCTTTTTGCTTAGAAAATATCTTCTGTGAAGACTTGCTTTTCAAAATAAAAAGAGTTAAAGTACTTGAAATGCAACATTAATTTAGGAAATTGGGAATTGGTAACAAAATGTTCTTTTTGAATGATACAAACATGGCAAGTTAAGAGATAAATTGGGAATACTTGCAGATATCATATCGCATTACTTAAAATTATTTTGAAGTACACCACACATAGTAAATTGTTCTGTTTATTGGGAAATGTGGCAGCTTTTCTGCAACAAGACCAGACTCAGAAATGGAATGATTGAGCAGCTTTTGGAGGTTCTTTCAGGGAGACTGGTTTGTGAATCTTAACATTCACTTAAGGGGTTGTCAATCCACGGGATCACAGAACCGAAAATTTTGAACTTTAGGTACAGGAATAGACCAAACATTTCCTTGAGCCTGCCTATATTATTCAATAAGATCACAGTTGATCCAATCTTGGCCTCAATTCCACTCTTCTGTCTGATTCTTATAAGACTTGAATCCCTAAAGTCCAAAATTATATCTATTAACCTTGAATACACATAACCGGCTCTCTGGGTTAGATCATTCCAAAGATTCACAACCTTCAGAGAACAAATCCATTCTTATTTTGGTCTTAAACGTGTGACCCTTTTATTCTGATGCTCCTCCTTAATTTTAGACTCATTCACCAAAGACACACCTCAGCATCATTCCCTCTTGAAAATTACTACTGAATCTCTTCCCCCGTCATTTCATGCGGTGCATTCCAGATCACCGAAACCCATTGATTAAAAAAAAATTTCTTGTTCTCTTGCAAATTATCTTAAGTCTGTGTTGTACAACTATCAACAGTAAAGTTGTAGACTCAGCCAGCTCCATCATGGGCACAACCCTCCCCACCATCGAGGACATCTTCAAGAGTCGGTGCCTCAAGAAGGCGGCATCCATCACTAAGGACCCTCACCATCTGGAACATGCCCTGTTCTCGTTACTACCATCGGGGAGGAGGTACAGGAGCCTGAAGACCCATACACCACGATTCAGGACAACTTCTTCCCTCTGTCATCAGATTTCTGAATGGTCAATGAACCCATGAACACTACCTCATTGTTCCCTTTTTTTGCACTATTTATCTATTTTGTAATTTATAGTTTTTAATGTCTTTGCACTGTACTGCTGCCGCAAAACAACAAATTTCACGTCATGTAAGACAGTGATAATAAACCTGATTCTGATTCCTCTTACCAGTAGAATCAGTCTCTCCCTATCTATTCTATTCAAATGCAAAATAATTTCTATTAAATCTCCACATTAGCATTTTTTACCCAAGAACACCAGCTTCATTCATCTCCCCACAATAATGAAGCACCTCACCCTTGGGACCACTCTAGTAGAGCTGCTTTGTACCCTCTCCAATTTTTGACATCCTTTTTAAAAAGCGTGGTGTCCTAAATTTGACACAAGACATAATACTCCAGCTAGGGCTAACCAGTTATTTCTAAACATTAAAGTGATGACTTTTAATTCAATTATTTTTCTCTGTATGAGGGAGGGGCGGGGTCAGGCGAGAAAGCCCCTTAAATATTGTAAGTACGGGATTGGGGTAGCCCCCCCAGGGAGCTACACGAGTGGCATCAGTGCTGTAGAACCATAGAACCATACAAAACTACAGCACAGAAAACAGGCCATTCGGCCCTTCTAGTCTGTGCCGAAACATTATTCTGCTAGTCCCATTTACCTGCCCCCAGCCCATACCCCTCCAGATCTCCCTCATCCATGTATCTATCCAATTTACTCTTAAAAGTTAAGAGTGAGCCCGCATTTACCACATCAGATGGCAGCCCATTCCACACTCCCACCACTCTTTAAGTGAAGAAATTCCCTCTAATGTTCCCCCTAAACCTTTCCCCTTTTACCCTAAAGCCATGTCCTCTCGTACTTATCTCTCCTAATCTAGGCGGAAAGAGCCTACTTGCATTAACTCTGTCTATGCCCCTCATCATTTTGTAAACCTCTATCATATCTCCTCTCATTCTTCTCCGCTCCAAGGAATAAAGTCCTAACATGCTCAATCTTTCCCTGTAACTCAACTCCTGAAGACCCAGCAACATTCTAGATAATCTCCTCTGCATTCTTTCAATCTTCCTATAGTTAGGTGACCAGAACTGCACACAATACTCCAAATTTGGCCTCACCAATGACTTATACAACCTCACCAAAACATTCCAACTCCTATACTCAATACTTTGATTTATAAATGCCAGGATGCCAAAAGCCTTTTTTACAACCCTGTCTACCTGTGACTCTACTTTCAGGGAATTATGTATCTGAACTCCCAGATCCCTTTGTTCCTCCGCGCTCCTGAGTGCCCTACCATTTACTGTGTATGTCCTCCCTTGATTTGTCCTTCCAAAATGCAACACCTCACACTTGTCTGCATTAAATTCCATCTGCCATTTTCTGGACCATCTTTCCATTTGGTCCAGATCCCTCTGCAAGCTTTGAAAGCCTTCCTTGCTGCCCACTACACCTCCAATTTTAGTGTCATCTGCAAACTTACTAATCCAATTTACCACATTATCTTCTAGATCATTGATATATACAAAAAACAACAATGGCCCCAACACAGATCCCTGAGGCACACCACTAGTCACAGGCCTCCAATCTGAGAAGCAACCATCCACAACCACTCTCTGTCTTCTCCCACTCAGCCAATTTCAAATCCAGTTAAGAACCTTTCCATGGATACCCATTGACTGAACCTTCTGAACTAATCTCCCATGTGGGACCTTGTCAAAGGCGTTACTAAAGTCCATGTAGACAACATCCACAGCCTTATCTACTTTCTTAGTGACCTCCTCAAAAAACTTCACAAGATTCGTTAAACATGATCTACCACGCACAAATCCATGCTGACTATCCTTAATCAACCCTTAGCTGTCCAAATACTTATATGTCCTATCTGTCAGAATACCTTCCAATAATTTACCCACTACTGATGTCAGGCTCACTGGCCTGTAATTACCTGGTTTACTCTTCGAGCCTTTCTTAAACAATGGAACAACATGAGCTATCCTCCAGTCCTCTGGCACCGCACCCGTGGCACGTGACACCCGTGCTGTGTTTTTTATATAAAAAGGTAACACTAATGATGGACCCGTACATGAATATAAAGGTTTGCATTATTTCATTGTTGTATATAGTTTGTCTTTTATGATGAATAAAGTTTTATTTTGGAATAAATTAAAAAAAAATTTTTCTCTGTATACCTTGGGCACAAAGACTAATTACATCATCTAGGTGTTGTTTAGCAGAGATAAGACATCTTAGAACAGACCAGTCCTTCATCCAGGGACCTTCCTAGTCTTCTTGTATCAGATTCCCACAGAGTGACGCCCTGATAATAAGCTCAGAAATCCTTCAGATATGTTTGAAGGTCGGCTTGCTACGCATTATGTGTCTCGTTAGTATGCAACTTTGCCTCCTGCCTTACCAGTATGGCCGGCGTTCATTCTTTGACATGGTACGCCAGACGTGTGCTAAAGCTTTGGTAGCAACTGTAGAAGCAGTTCCGGGATGGTCACTGTGGAGGCACAAGGGATTGTGATCAATCACTTTGACTATAATGTGAACAAGAGAGAATTTGGCACATCAATACCTGCTTGCTTTGCAACCAAAAGGTGTTGCTTTATCCAAGTTTTCCCTGCGACCTGGAGCCTCATACTCAAGGCGCAATTTGTCATTTCTTGTAAGGACTCAAAACAGTGGATCTCCTCCCATTTCCACTGAAACCTGCTATAATCTTTACACTCCAGCTGAATTGCAGCTGGAACACCATTCATGCACATGACCAAAGGAGCAGAGCCCAAGGTGGGAGAAGGTGGGGGAGTAGCTAGGAACATAATGGGGTTTAAGAAGAACATTTGTGAAGTACATGACTGAGGAAGATGAAATGTCTGTCACTGTAACTGGATTAAAGGAAGGAAATACAAACTTTCTGAAAGATCATCTTGAGGTTCCACTTTACTTCCTGTTGACTACACTGCTCCCCCGAGATACTGGATTACACTCTCCCCTTCTCTATGATGTACTGTTTAACAATTTCCCCACTTTTTCTGCTGTACTTTCTGCTACGCAGCCCCCACTCATTCTGCTGAACCCTCTGATGTACTATATTACCCACTCCCTCTTTCTCTGATTTACTCCCTCATACTCTTCCCCAGTCTGGTGTGCTGCATTTCAGAATCCATCTCCTCTCTGATGTTTCTGTTGACCTTTCCCTCTGACACTGATATACTGTATCATATCACACCCCCTCCCCTCTCACTGATATACTGTATCATATCCTCCCCCCTCCCACTGATATACTGTATCATAACACCCCATCCCACTGATATACTGTATCACTCCCTCCCTCCTCTCACGGATCTGTATCAGTCTCTGCCCCTCTCACCGATATACTGTATCACACATCCCCCCTCTCATTGGATTACTGTATTGGACTTTCCCCCTTATAGAAAAACTGTATCACACTCCCTCCCCCATCTCATTGATGTAATGTATCACTCCCACCTCCCTCTCAACGGATATACCGTATCTCTCCCTCCTCCATCTCACAGACATACTGTATCACATCTTCCCCCCTTACTGAATTACCCTCCCTAACTCGCTGATAGGCTGTCACACCCTCCTGCCCCTCACTCTTGATGTACTACATCATAAACCCTCTCTCATCCGTGCACACTCTCTCTCTCTGATGTCTTGTATAATGTACTGCTGTGTCTCTACCTGATATACAGCCTCCTGTTAACACGGCAGAACATGATGAAGCCATTGACACATTTCTTCTTGAGCTGGAGAGTGCAGCACCGCTTCCTGCGTATCCTGGGGTGTTTGCCTTGGCTGATGTTCTTGTTACGCTTCAGCTTGCTGGAAGCGGTCAGCTGTGAAAGCTTTCCCCTGTAGTACGGTGTCCAGGTGATATCATTATCCTCAATGTCGTCACTGGAGGAGAGCCAGTGCTCACTCTCATCACTGTCCTGGAGTGACAGTTAGGAGTCAGATAACAATCCAATGCACAATTCTCACAGATTTAACAATTCTGTGGAGGATTCTTTAACCAACTAATATTTTGTGAATCTGAGCAGAAAGATAGTGAAAAGGTTTATGAATGGAGTTTAATTCGAATAAGTGTGTGTAGTTTTGGTCACTCTGTTATAGGAAAGACATGGTTAAATTGGAAAGAGTGCAGAGAAGGTTTACGAGGATGTTGCCAGGATTAGAGGGCCTGAGTTATAGGGAGATGTTGGCCAGGCTAGGGCTTTATGTCTTGGAATGTAGGAGAATGAGGGGCAACCTTATAGAAGTGTTTAAAATTATGAGAGGCAGAGATAAGGTGGATGGTAACAGTCTTTTCCCGAGGGTAGGGGTGTCCAAAACTAGGGGGTGTAGGTTTAGGGTGAGAGCGGAAAGATTTAAAATGGACCTGAGGGGCAATTTTTTCACGCAGAGGGTGGTGAGTACATGGAACGAGCTACCAGAGGAAATGGTTGAGGCAAGTATGATAGTATCATTTTAGATGCACTAGGATACATGCAAGGGCAGGGCTTGGAGGGATATGGGCCGAACGCAGGAAATTGGGACTAGCTGGGTGGGCACCGTGGTTGGTAGGGGTTCCATGGGCTGAAGGGCCTGTATCCGTGCTGTATTGCCCTATGACTCTAAGTGGGAGGTATTGCATTTTGGGAAGACAATCAGGCTAGGACTTTCACAGTGAACAGTAGGGCCCTGTGAGGTGTCGTGGAACAGAGGGACCTGAGAATACAAGTACATGGCTCCCTGAAAGTGCATCGCAGGTAGACAGGGTGGTGAAGAAGGCTTTTGTCACTCTGACCTTCATCAATCAGTATAGAAGTTGGAATGTTATGTTGCAGTTGAACAAGACGTTGGTGAGGCCACCTTTGGAATATTGTGTTCAGTTTTGGTCACCCTGCTATGGGAAAGATGCCATTAAGCTGGAAAGAATGCAGAGTAGATTTATGAGGATGTTGCCGGGACTCGAGGGACTGAGTTATGGAGAGAGGTTGAGCAGGTTGGGACTTTGTTCATTGGAGCACAGGAGAATAAGAGGTGATCTTATAGAGGTGTATAAAATCATGAGGGGCATAGATAGGACGAATGCAGTCTTTTCCCCAGGGTTGGGGAATCAAGAACTAGAGGGCACAGGTTTAAGGTGAGAGGGGAGAGATTTAATAGGAACCTGAGGGGTAAATTTTTCACCTGGAGAGTGGTCAGTATATGGAATGAGCTGCCAGAGGAGGTAGTTGAGGCAGGTACATTAACAACATTTAAAAGGTACTTGGACAGGTACTTGGATAGGAAAGGTTTAAAGGGATATGGGCCAAACGCGGACATATGAGACTGGCTTAGATGGGCATATTGGTCGGCATTGATCAGTTGGGCTGATGGGCTTGTTTCTGTGCTACATGACTCTGACTCTAATCAATGGGAATGAATCAATAACTAGAAGGTAAAGATAATCATTGCCAAAGCAATGAAAATAGAGGTAAGGAATATTTTTTTCATATAAAAGCAGGATAGAGAATATTGCACCCATAACAGTGGTGGGAGAAATTCTGTCATAAAATAAAAAGTTGAAAATATAAATGGTCTGTGAAAAAAATGAACTTAGGACCTGGTTTTCTTGCTCTTTCAGAGAACTCACAGATGGAATGGGCTGAAGAGCTTCTGTGCTGTAAAAACTGTGACTTCAGCAATACAATTAAAAAGGAAAAGTCAAAGTTAGATTATTTCCATGCAAAGGATTACTGGATTATAAAACTATCACAGCAAATGACTGCTGAAGCTGTCAATCGTGATATTTAAGAGGATACAGAGAAAGAACAATCAAGTGGAAATGGAGGAGGTGGAAATGCTGTAGAGCTATCAGATACAGTAGCTCTGTGCTCAAACTCCAAGGATTCAGTTAGCAGTTCATGATGCAGCATTACACTTGAAAGCCTTCAGATGCCAATTCTATCCCGAAAAGACCTAGCTATTAGGTAGAGAAATGGAAAAAATTGTAATTACACAGCAACTTATACATCCCAAAGCTCTCCACAGACCAGCTTTGAAGTGTAGTAATCAAACTTCAACAGAAAGTAGTCAGATATTGTGCAAGTAATATCTTACAGATGGAGAATTACTGTCTCTGATTGTGTGGATTTTTTTGGACTAATGTCTTGTTTTGCACAGCCTACTTTTTCTCTTCACTGCCTTGTATAATTTATATTCTGTGTGTTGCCTTAACCTATGTGCCTGTGTTGCTGCTGCAAGCAAGTTTTTCATTGTACCTCACTGTACTTGTGCACAACTTGACTTCTCCTTCAAAGTAATAGTGGCGGATGGAAGAAAAAGGTCCAATCCATCTGAGAGTTGGTTTAATTAGCATTTCAAATGAAAGATGACACCTTCCACTGTGCATGTCAGACTACGTTTTAAGGCTAAATCACTAGAGTGGAACTTGAATCAGGAGCAATGAGTTATGCTCTTACAATCTGATGTAGCTCAGGGTAATTGATGGCATAGACTTTTAAGGAGTTCAACTCTGCAGACATTTTGAGAGCCTGAAACTATCTTGACAGGCACTAAAAACGTATAAACACAGACAAAAAGGAGGGCTGATTATGATAGAGTAAGTAACCTCCTGCAGAAGATGTCTGTCCCATTTCTCTGAGCTTGGGCAGATCTGGCACGAGTTCTCCCCTGAAGATGTACTATCGGCCTGGCTGGAGTCAGATCTACTTGTTTCACTGTACGGGAGGTAGCAGTGGTCGAAGATGAAGGTCGACTGGAATGAGTCGGAGGTGATCAGTGGAGTTTCTGGCACGGTTTGATCTGGATCATCCTGAGAAAAACAAAGTGAGGAGATATTTAACACCACCCAGAATGACTCGCTCAGCAAGCCTGAATGCACCAATCTGTAGCTCACTCTTCTGTCTTTCCCTCTCCAAACTTCTCTAAAGGCCCTGCTTCAAGCCAGTGCAACTCCCCAGGTAGAGACTGTTGGCAGGCCACTCAACCTTGGGTAGCACTGCAGCCAACTGTAACCCAATATCCACTGTCCCCAGGAATGAATGGAGTGGAAATCTTAGCTGACTGTTCTTCCTGCTAATCCAGGGGCACAGAGATCATTTCAATGCCCTTGATGCTACAATGGTTCAGGTGACTGCAGACATCAGCAACACTTTTTTATTTATAGAGAACTTTCAAAAGAATCTCAAGATTCTTCACAGGAGCATTTATCAATGTCATATAGACAACATTAGGACAAATGACCAAATTCTTGACACAAAACTCCATCCCTCAGGAAGCCATGCAATGTGTGTTGTGCCCCAATGGACACCCTTCCAAGATTTTCCTTTGGGATGGGGATTATAATGTTCCTGAGAACGTGCTGGCTGCCATCAGAAAGGCTGCTGAATATAATGCTACTGGAGTGGATTTGGGTATTGAGTTCACTTCCAAACATTTCCTCATTCTGATGCATAATTGTACTATGGACCACACAACTGATGGTATCCACCCTCTTTCATCATACAGCTTTCGATGAGGTCTAGAGCTTAACTCAGCACAAAGCACAGACAAAAGTACCAACTGAGAAAATGCAAACATTGAAGAAATCTATTTTGGAAAGTCTCAAAGGCAATGTGACAATTTATCTTGATGTTAAGAGTCATGCAGTTTAAGTCACTGCTGCCTTGAAAGAGATGTACCAAGAATATCCAGAACTGTACAACTGCAGAGTTGAGTGTTTCTTTGTTTTGTTATCATTTTCAAGATTAGGCAAGCTGGCTGGAATGTGGTGACTGCTCTCACCTACAGATCCTGGAGACAGAGTTATTGTGGCACTGGTAAATCAACATTTGATGGCTTCAGTTGTATTACTACATGTTGCTAGATGTCAGTTTGGACTGGTCCCTTCATTTCTTTGTAGAATTTATTTTGGTACTCCTGCATTTTTAATGTACTACATCTGGTTTTGTGCTAAAAGAAGGGTTCAGGAGATTGCTTAGACTGTAAATTGTGCAGATGAGAAACAAAACTGTGAACATATCTTCCATTGTATTTACATCTCTGACAGCCAGACCAAGCACTATTCACCTCCCTAATTTATATCCTGAGATTTATGTTTTGACCTACAAGTAGTGCCTAAATGTACTGTATTTTATATTAAAATCAGGTCGACTAATATTTTCATTTTTTAATTTTGATTTTTGAAAGGGTAATGTGTTTTAAGTTTAGTAAAATTATATATATGTTATGTTATATATTTTTACACAGAGTGGTGGGTGACTGGAATGCACTGCCAGAGATGGTGGAGGCAGATACGATAGAGACGTTTAAGAGGCTCTTAGATAGGCACATAAATGTGCAGAGAATGGAGGGAATATGGACATTGTGCAGGCAGAAGGGATTAGGTGTCATTAGCTTGTTCCTGTGCTGCAGCATTCTGTGTTCTATTAATAATGTAAATAACTGTGCGGTCAAATAAACACAATATGGCATTAATACGTGCAAAACACTAAACATGTATTTCTTCCAATTCTTTTTGACTCTCTGATTTTAAAGGAATTGTAGAGGCATTTGACAGAAATACTTTGCGGGGCTATGGGGAAAGAGGAGAGCGGGACTGACTACAGCTCTACAAAGAGCCAGTGAGGACTAGATGGCCCCAATGATCTCCTCCTGTGCTGTAAACATTCAATGATGTCAATGAAAGTAGGAGGTTTTAAGGACTGTTTTAAAAGAAGAGGTGGAGATCTTTAAGCAGTGAATACTGAAAAAAGCCTTTGGCAGCAAAAGGCATGGTGTCAATGAAGGAGTGATTAAATTCAGAGATAATCAGGAACGCTGAATTGGAAGAGTGTAGAAACCTTGGAAGGATGTAGGGCAGGAGGAGATTACAGCGACAAAGAGGGGATCAGCTCTGAGGCCTTTGGGCCTAAATGCCTCAGTACTACAAAAAGGTATAAATACATAGCTCAGTGCTTTAGGCATCAAACAGCTGAATCAGATCGGTCAGAACAGTAGCAGATTTAGCTGCTTGTCTATCTGAGCAACTTAATTTCAACTGGAGTGAGAGTCAGGACAGTACAATTAATCTCAATCCCACTGTGCTGGCAAAGGTCACAGTGATGAGGGTAGCAGCCATCTGATTACTTACCCTATAGCCTCTGCTAGAAAGTGTAAGGTCATAAACTTGGGTTATAGTTCCTTAAAGGATAGGTGTTTACAGTATAACCATAATGGGGTTTGAAAATCTTAAAACGAATGTTAGCTAAATTGGGAGTGTAATTAGGAAACACTTCTTATACAAAGGCAACAGAATTTACAGCACAGTAACAGGCCAGTCAGCCCATCTGTTCTGTGCTTTACATAAGCCTTTCCACAGCACACTTCATCACAACCTTTCAGTGGATCCTTCTGAAACTGACTTCTCCTTCCCTCCCAAGGGCTGGTAATTGTAATTTTTAAGACTGAGGTTGAGCAGGAATATCTTTTTATTGAGTAGGAATAAGGAGAAAAGGCAATTAAATGGAGCAAAGCTCAGCCTTGATTTAAGAATGATGGATCAGGTGATTTCTGTTCCTAAATGAGGCAACCTTAAATGTTCTCCGTAGTCTAACAGACTGTCGGGACTCACTGTTAAGTCTCATTGCTGGACAATGGCCAAAATACCAGAAGACAAATCATGAAAGAAAGAGAAAAAGGAAGACCAGCATTTATGGAGTGTTTTCACTATTTAGGATGACCCAAAGCACTTTACAGTCAATGGTGTACAGTGATTGTTGCAGCCAATTTGTGCAGAGTAAGACTTCACACACAGCAATGTAACATGGCTCAGATCATCTGGTTTAGTAATGTAGGTTAAGGGATAAATATTCAGTCAAAATTTCCCTGTTCCTCTGCATCTTTATCATCCATCTGAGGGGCAAACAAGGTCTCAGTGTAAAGTCACATCTGAATAAACAGCACCTCTGATAGTGCACTGGGGTGTTCACTGTGCTTATTTCCATGGAATGGGGCTTGAACTCACAACCTCATGCCTCAGAAACAAGAGCACTACCCAGTTTCAAATGCCTTTGTGGGGGGCAGAAAGGATTGGAGAGGAACAAAAAGGAGAGATTTGATAAAAAATACTCTTATGTGCCAGCCTCACGGATTGCATACCTTTAAAGAAGCATTCCAGTAACTGCTGGGTAATTGCTGGGGTTGACACGTGTTCGGCAGCTTCAAGTCTCCAGGCCTGGTCACTGGGAATTCAGGGCTAAGGCACACAGTTCCAAACAAGGCTGCAAGGAGAAAAGTTACAAGTTTGTGGCGTGACATCTCAGGTTTACTTTTCAGTTTGAAACATATAATTGAATGACTGGTGGGTAAAAAGAAATCTGCAGTTGTCATCAATCGCAAAATCCCTTTGCACTAACACTCAGCCCAGAATTTTGCTCAAGAGTCATGGCCTTGAATCTGCAACTTACTGACTCAGAGGTGAGAGTGCTATAATGAAGCCGTGACAGATACCTACTGGTACATCTAGATGTGAGTGAGGGAGGGTTATTGAAGCTGTCATTTTTGAGTGCCTGCAACACGGTTTCATGCCTGTAGGGTCACAGAGCAACGTGATAAATTTAAAGAAAACATTATAGTCGGTGCCATTAGTCAGCTGCCATGTGCAATACAGGCCATTTACAGTACGAATCACCTTCTGCCTTCTTCCCAATGCTGAAGATAAAGTACACTAACTAACATTGCCTTGGAAGCAGCAACGTCCGAAGGATGCAGCAGTGTAGGGCTGTTCACCACCATCTTCCCTGGGATGGGAAATAAATGTCAATCATGCCCCTCTCCTGATAAAATAGTTTCAAATGTAATATATCAGTGTGTGTTTCGCAGCTGTTAACATTCTATCAGAAGAGTCACCATGATGTCTCTCCCCTATATTCCTCTTACTACAAGGGGATAGGGGTCAAAATGGGAAAATTCTGACTGTGAGCGTCAACAGGTGATCTGATGATCAATGCAGAAAAATATCCAGTCCTTGGGATACATGACTCTTGCATGAGACGCTGCTGGTGCAAGACCCTTGGTTAATTCTTTTCTTTATCTCCAAGGTGCCGATATTAACTCCCACCAGCAAATTACCAGCCAGCCAGGTCCCTTCAGCTAGCTCCGCACAGATTTTCCTTTGTACCTGTGATATTCTTAAACTAAGTGACAAAATACACCTCCTTACCCATTCACTGACCAAGGTTTGCAAAAGTGTTTGTTGATAGATAAACATATAGTGTTATGGGAAACAGACACCAGAACATGTGCTAACTTGCAATCTTTAATTAACCCACTGCTAGTTTAGGGTTTCAGTTTCACTTCTTGTGGAAATTACCAGCAGAAAAGTTAAATCCCAACCCACTGAGATTCTAGCTGTCTAATATAATAGATGGTCCTGACAGGGTTCACTTTCGACTAGCTTCAGGTTGATATCTCTGTATTTGCCATGAGGACGTCAGATCTAGCAGTGACAGAGGGAGTCTGATGCACAGGAGTTAGATCCTGAGAAGCCAAATGCAGGGATCAGAAGGCACAAAATGTCTGATTCTGGATGGCTGATCAGATGGTTGGATTTCAACACCCCATGACCTGTTGCTCAAAAGTTAGTTCACATTTTAAAACAAAGATAGTGTAATAAATTTTTAAGTACAATTTCCACTTTGTGGTTTCCAAGCTGACAGATCTAGCATCCGTAATGCAGCTAATGTCACTGAACAAAGGCTGGGTTGGGAAATGGGGGAGGTGGGTTTGGAAGACGAACAAGCCCAAGCACCAAAATGAAAATGGCAGATGCTGGAAATGTGAAATAAAAAAGTTCTGATGAAGGGTCCCCGACCTGAAACACTAATTGTTTCTTTTTCCACAGGGGCTGCCTGACCTGCTGAGTGTTTCCACCATTTTGTGTTTTCATCCCAAGCAAATAAGCCCTATTACCTTGAGTCAGGTTTTCCTTTCCGTCTTGTAGAAGTTGAACATGCCGCCCCGGAGATGAAAAGAGAGAAGGACTCAATCCAAGTGAAGCCTGAAGTCCTGATGTCATTAGAGAGTCACTGACTGGAGAACGAACCTCTGCTGCTCCTTCGGAAAGGTTTAGATAGATCAGAATGTACCAACAAATCCCCGATTTGGGGAAAATTATGCAAGGTAATATTTAGAAAATAACCATATTAAACTTTAAAACAGATAAATATAAAACTCTGACACAAGAGATTCTGCAGATGCTGGAATCTAGAGCAACACACACAAAAAGCTGGAGGAACTCAGCAGGTCAGGCAGCATCTGTGGAGAGAAATAAACAGTTGATGTTTTGGGTCGAGACCCTTCATCAGGACTAGAAAGGAAGAGGGGAGAAGCTGGAATACGATGGTCGGGAGAGGGGGAGAAGTACATGCAGGAAGGTGATAGGTGAGTTCAGGTGATAAGCGAGTCCAGGTGAGGGGGGAAGGTAGGAGGGTGGGGTCGGTCAAGGGGGGAGAAGTAAGAAGCTGAGAGGTGATCGGTAGAAGAGGCAAAGGGCTAAAGAAGAAGGAATCTGGTAGGAGAAGGCAGTGGACCATGAAATAAAGGGAAGGAGGTGGGGAATAGATGGGCAGGTCATGAGGATGGGGGAAAGGGCAGGTCATGAGGGTAGGGGGAGGGAAAAGAGAAGGGGGAAGGCCCCCTGACCCGTTCTGATGACATGTCACACCTGAAATATCAATAACCTGCTTTCTCTTTATAGATGTGTATTTTTGACATTTATCTCCCCATTAAACCCTTCCATAACTTTATGGCTCAGGTTGCAGGGCAAATTTCATCTCATGTAGCTCTTGCAGTAATTTTCAATGCTAATTAAATGTATCTGCTTTTCCCCTTATTTTTCCTCCATCTCAATCACTGCTCAGTTTGAGCTGGAAAGTCCCACCCCAGAGGTTCGAGAACGACACTTCCGAACCACTGTCGGATCCGGTCATTTTCAACTCCGCAGGTTCTTTCAGGAGTCCAAGAATGAGTTGAAAACAATTTGGTGCTTCACAAAGTTTTATTGGAAAAGTTTAAAACAAAGAAACAGTCACAGAGCACATGGTACCAGCTTTACTACTGGGAGATGAACTGAGACAAAGGAACTAAAGATGAGCTAGGGCTGGGGTGTGGGGAAGAGAGCAAGAGAGTGGTTAACAAAAATGGACACCTTTTATACCTGAGATAAGAGGTACTCCTTAGCTAACAAAAGTCCAATCAGGAAACCTATTAGATACCCGTGGCCAAACCAACCAATGAAAAAAACACATATTCACCTGATGGATGAACCAATAAGCTAGGAAGCGGCCATTCTTTGTGCAGCCACTTGAGGTGTATTAAACACTATACATGTTAAAAAACTTCTTAGAACAGTCAAATCCAAAACCACATTATCTACTTGAGCTGACTTTCCTACCGTCCAATTACACATTAAACCATGCCCTCTCAGCTAGACAAAAAAAAGAGAAGGGGAAGTTCAACTCATTGTCCTGAGCAATATTTACCCCTTAACCGAGAGATTATCTGACTACTGTCTCATTGCTCTTGGTGCAGTACACTGTGCAGAAATTAGCTGCTGCGTTTCCCACATTATAGAGTCATAGAGACGTACAGCATGAAAACGGGCCATTCAGCCCACCACATCCATGCTGACCAGTGGGCATCAGTCTGGACTAATCCCATCTCCCAGTATAGCATACTATACCTGGATGATTCAAATGCTCATCTGAAGACTTCTTAAATAATGTCAGTGTTGCCGCTGCAGTACTCTCTCAGGCAGTGCATTCCAGGTACTCACCACTCTCTGGGTGAAGAAGGTTCCCCTCATATCCTCTCTGAATCCTCCTTATCCTAAATCTATGTCCCCTTGTTTTGTCTACCTCTCATATGGGGACACATTTTTGGTAGTTTACCCTAACTACAACACTCATAATTTTATATAGCTTAATCATATTCCCTCCTAACTTCCTCCACTCCACAGAGAACAGACCCAGCTTCTCCAGTCTTTCCTCATAACTGAAACACTCCATCCCAGCGAACACCCTGGTAAATCTCCTCTGCACCTTTTCTAGCACTGTCACATCCTTCTTGCTGTGTGGTGCCCAGAACTACACACTGTACTCCAGTTTAAGCGTAACCAAAGTTTTATGAAGTAGGTGCATAACTTCCCTCCTTCTGTATTCAATGCCCTGACTAATGAAGGCCAATATCCCACATGCCTTCCTAACCACATTATCGACTTGCACTGCCACCTTCAAGGATCTCTGGACTTGTACTGCAACGTCCTTCTGTTCAACAATGCTCCCCAAGACCCTACCATTCATGTTATATGTCCTAGCCTCATTGGTACTCCCAAAATGCATTGCCTCACATTTATTTGGATGGAACTCCATCTGCCATATCACTCTGTAGCCTGACTACTCTCCACACTATCCATGACTCCACCAATCTTAGTATCATCTGTGAACTTACTCATCATGTGTCCTAGATCCACATTCAAATCATTCATGTATATTACAATTAGCAAAGGTCCCAGCACTAACCCCTGAGGAACACCACTAGTAACAGGCATCCAATCACTAAAAAAAACACTCTAACATCACCCTCTGTCTCCTATTATGAGCCAATTTTGGATCCAGATTGCCAAATTCCCATGGGCCCTAACCTTTTGGACCAATCTCACAGGTGGGACCTTGTCAAAAGGCCTTACTAAAGTCCACATAAACCATATCTATTGCTCTGCACTCATCGATACACTTGGTTACCTTTTCAAAAAAAATTCAAGCAGATTGATCAGACATTGCAACATCTGAAAGTTATACAATGGCTGCAAAGCCTTTTGAGATTGTAAAAGGTGCTGTATAAATGCAAGTCTTACTTTGCTGATATGCTCACACAAGCACATCGGAAGGTTCACTCAGCTCGCCTAAGGGTATATCTGAGCTCAGTGAGTGTCAGCACGAAATGCAGCTATGGAAAGATCAGAGCTGACCTCATTTTCTCAGCAGATGCAACTGGATACTGATTACGGAAGGGATTTTTAACCCCCATTAGCTCAAGGATGAAGAGAGCCGATTGTGATCTCCTCACTGACACCAACTTACAGAGCACATCATGGGTCCTTCATATTTGAATGAGCCAATGAGGAGGTGGGGGAGGGAAGAGGATTTTGTTCTGGTTGTTGATGCAACAAAGGAAGTAGCAATAATGGTTCAAGAGTAAGCTAACCTATTTTTGCTTAGAAAGAAAGAACTTGCCTTTACACATCAAGGCCACCGATCCACAGTTTTCAAGATAAAACAAACTGTATGCTTGACTTTGTTCTAACAGGATATTTCAAATGCATCATTCTCCTTCATTTTGTGGTGCACTCAGTATCATATTGTATATATATCCACTAAGGTCCACAAACAGCAGACTCTTACTTCTTTTTCAATGTTGATTGAGGTGGGAATCTTGACCAGGACATGAGGTAAACTTCCTTTTACTGATGAGGTAAACCTTCTACTGAAAGAGAGCAATGGGGTGACTCAGTGGGCAGCATGCTTGCCTCTGGAATTCCATTTGAACATCCCAAAGCAGTACTGAGGTTATTGCTGCTCCATCAGTGGTGCCACCTTTCAATGGGGCTATTAAATTCAGATGCTCCCTCAACACTTTTGGGTCAGGATCTTAAGGATCTAGATCCAATGACAATGAAGGAACTGTCCGCTGACATCTGCACTCTTAAGTGGATTTAAAGACCCCATGGGACTACATTGAAGATGAGGAGGAAAAGTTTTTCTAATTCCTGCCCTCAACCAACATCACTGAAACAAATCTGATCATTGTCATATTCTTGCTCGTGGGAGCTTGCTGCATGGAAATTAGCTGCAGCATTTGTTATGTTACAAGAGTGTATGCACTTCAAAAGCACTTCACTGGGTGTTAAGTGTTTGGGGGTATCTGGAGATCAAGAAAGAAGCTGCAGAAATGCAAGTAAATAGGTCCCTGGTTTAAAATTCCACCTCAAATATGGCATCCATGACGCTCTAAGCTTTGGGGAAAACTGTTTGCATCATGGAATACAGGGTTCAAAACATTAAAAAAATCTAAAAATTCCATGCAATGAAAATAGAACTTAATGTGCCATAAAACTGCAGACATATTTCAAACCTGCAGACTTTAAAGCTAATTTTAAAGTTCTATTTATATGTAGAAAGCCATTTCCTAAAGCATCTTCTCCCCTGCTTTTTAATTCTCCTTTATTAGTCAGTATCAATCATGTTACTCGTCTCTGCATTCATTGCAAGATGTGAACACCTCTTCTGTATTACTCTAGGTATGTTTTGAATGAGGCATTGTTATAACCCTAAACCAAATTCAGCAAATTCTACTTTTCTGGTACTCTATTTACTTCATCACATTGCCTCCACTTTGCCAAACATGAACTAATTCTAAATAGCGTCTTCATGTAGTGAATGTCCCAACATGCTCCAAAGAGATGGAGCAGATGCCAAACAGTGATATGTCACAGGAACATTCCTGAGTTACTTTGCCTATTGCATTCATTGTTTATGTATGTAGCACCTTACTCCATCAAACATACAACACTTTGCATCTGTTGGGATTAAATTTCCTCTGCCACCTGCCTTTGCTTCAGCAGTAAACACATCAGAATATTCATTACCACCATGAGTTAGGTAGGTTGCAGGAAAGCAACACCTGTGCTAGTAATATAAACACATGCACGTTAGACTATTGCTCAACCAAAAACTCAACAAGTGGCCTGCTTCCAGATGTCTTTGTTTTAAAGTTTATTCACTTTTCAAGGTGTGAGCTTTGCTGGTTAGGTCAGTATTTATTGCCTATACTTATTTGATTGAGGAGGTGGAGGTGAACCACCTTCTCGAACAGATTATTGTGTAGGGATTCCAAGGTTTGGACCCAATGATGATGAAACAACTGTCTGCTAACAGAATGCCTGACAGTGTTGTGTGAGGGAGCTGTAGGGACTATGGGAATGAGTGCTCACCTCACTGAAGCCTCTCAGTTGAACTGGTATTGCTGAATACAGCGTGACACTGAGAAACAATCTGGTGTTGCAACTATCCAAAATCAGGATGCTCCAAATTATATAAATAAAATATACAGAAAATTACTGGGAATACTCATCGATTTAAGAGCATCTGTGATGAGGGGAGCAGGAATTTCAGTGAAAGGTTAACTGTTTCTCTCACCACAGTTGTGGCCCGACCTGCTGAATATTTTGAATTTTTTCTGTGTTTATCTCCAGTATCCCAAATATTCTCTCTTCTCCCCTCTCCTGTCGGACAGAAGATACAACAGCATGAAATTACGTACCACCAGACTCAAGGACAGCTTCTACCCTGCTGTTATCAGACTCTTGAATGGATCTCTCATACACTAAAGATTAATTCTTGACTCCCAACCTACCTCATCATTGCCCTTGCATCTTATTTGCCTGCGCTGCACTTTCTCTGTAACTGTAACACTATATTGTGCATTCTGTTTTGTTTTTACTATAGCTATTTTTGCCCAATTGCATTCACCTTTTGTGTATGTAACGCATTACTCCATCAAACAGAATAGTTGCAATAGAGGCAACTTTTCTTCTACACTGAAGGTGGTATGTATGTGGAATGAGCTGCCAGAGGAAGTGGTCGAGACAGGTACAATAACAACTTTTAAAAGAGAGTTGAACAGATACATGGATGGGAAAGGTTGAGAAGGTTATGGGCCAAACGCTGGCAAGTAGGATTAGTTTGGTTGGGCATTTTGGTTGGCATGGACCAGTTGGGCTGAAGGGCCTGTTTCTGTGCTGTATGACTCTATGACACTTATCTTGATGTACTTATGTATGGCATGATCTGCCTGGATAGCACGCAGACAAAAGCTTTTTGTTGTTTCTCAGTACATGTGATAATAATAAACCAATACTCCCCTCCCCAAATGAGTACTTGTTCATTTATAATACATATAATACTTACAGATGACCTAACCAGAACACAACCATTGATAAAATTATTCAATTATCAAAACAAGCCGACAAACAGTGGCATTTTTTAATCTGGTCATGTAAACTTTTTGGAGAACAAAGCAGCACAGAAAGAAAATGCCACACCTCGAGGGGACTCCTGTGGAAGCCAGGGACTCCGGTCAACCTCATCGTCTTCATCATGGGACGAGAGGTAGTGAACCAGCTTCTGATCCTTCAGACTGTGCAAGAAAAAATGTGAGAGAGCAGAATTACTAAGATCTTTTAATTTTATAATATAGCCCTCATTTTATCTGCCCACGGAAACACTATTCACAAGATCACAAGACAAAGGAGCAGAAATAGGCCATTCGGCCCATCGAGTCTGCTCCGCCACTTCACCATGAGCTAAACTATGCTCCCATCTAGCTCCAATTCCTGGCCTTTTCCCCATATCCCTTGATACCTTGACTAATTAGACACCTATCAATCTCCTCCTTAAACACCCTCAATGATTGGGCCTCCACAGCTGTATGTGGCAATGAATTCCATAAATCCACGACCCTCTGGCTAAAGAAATTTCTCGTCATTTCTGTACTAAATGGGTACCCTCTAATTCTAAGACTGTGCCCTCTTGTCCTGGACTCATCCACCAAGGGAAACAACTTAGCCACATCTACTCTGTCCAGTCCTTTCAACATTCGAAATGTTTCTATGAGGTCCCCTCTCATTCTTCTGTACTCCAATGAATACAGTCCAAGAGCTGACAATTGCTCCTCGTATGTAAGCCCTTTCATTCTGGGAATCATCCTCGTAAATCTTCTCTGAACCCTCTCCAACATCAGTACATCCTTCCTGAGATAAGGGGCCCAAGACCGCACACAGTATTCCAAATGAGGTCCCACCAGTGCCTCATAGAGCCTCATCAACACATTAACAAACCTTGGGCAAGGGTCTTTTTCACAAGCCTTACCCACTGTTAATAGACTTTTTGGTCATATTGAAAATTTGTAAATGATATGGCTGGTTAGTACAGATCAGACAGATGTAGCTTGAAACCCCAGTCTGGGCTGAGTTAGATAATCTTATCCATGGCAGGCACAGGTGCTCCACAATTAGGTTTAGCACCCTTTGGTTAGACAACTGTTATGTGCAACTGTCAGCATTGGGATGAGGTATGACATTTCAATGCTCTGAAGGGAGAAGGGCCCCTGGACAAATACTGAGAACTTCTATATCTTCAACGTAATAAAATGTCCTAAGTACTTCACAGAAATATTATCAAACAAAATTTGATGTTTTGACACATAGTGAGCTGCTAAAACAGGTAACAAAAGCTTGATGAAAGAGGGGAGTCTTCAGGAGTTTGAGATTTAGAAAGGTTTAGCAAAGCAAGTGCAGATCTTAGCACCCAGATGGTTGAAAGCATAGCCATCAATGATAAGAGCAATTAAAATCAATGATGTTTAACAGTCCAGAGTAGAAGCAGTGCAGCAATCAGAGGGCTGAAGGGGTGGAGTAGATACAGAGAAAGGCAAGATGAGACCATGGAGGGATTCGAAAATGAGGATGAGAATCTTAAACTTGAGGGACCAAATTAGGCTAGCAAGCAGATGATCATTTTGGGGTACAGGGAGCTACTGTCTAATGAGTAGAATTAAGTGACTCAGCACCTTTAGTTGAAAAGAAAGATCGAGTTAATGTTTGCTTGTTACCTTGGGCATGGAGGGCTGACTGGTGGGTTGTATAAGTTGGAATCGTGACTGAAATTCATCTTTCTCTCATTTTCAGGAGAGTATTTTGTGCCATTATGCATCTCGTGCTTCCCTGTATCAGTGACAGAAAATCTCAAATCACAATCCTTACGTAAAACAAATGTAAGTGCCTAACACAAGAAAATATCGCACTCATTCATCCTCGGTAAATTTGAACAAGCACTGAGGAGAGAAATAGTCAATCAATGTGGCATTTGCTCAGCATGGATAGAACTTCTAATACTTTTACAAATAATTTTAAAAGGATTTTTAATATCCACTTGAACAAATGAATCACACAGTTAATTGGTTAAGCACCACCAACATTTTGAATATCCTCCCTACGCTTTGCCTCTCTTTCCTCCTTAAAACCTCTGAATTTAACGAGTTTTTGGTCATTGTTTTTAATATCTCCTAATGTGGCTCGGAATTAAATTTTGTTTCATTGTACTCCTGTACAGCCATGTGGGGAGTTTTGCTATGGTAAAGGTGTGCCATAAATTGTTGTCGTACCTGAAAAGATATTTCAGACAATGCAACACAGCTTTGCACGCAGCATCTGAAATTCATTAATGAGTCCAAGCCCTGGAACAGGATCTCAATCTACAGCTTCATTACTCAGAGTAGCATGTACTAGTGTATGAGAGTAGCTGTCATCATAATATTTTAATTAAGAGAGTATGTAAAGGAACAGGAGATGTCACAAAGGCATAGCTAATAGAGCCAGTGCCTCAATAGCTCCCGACTTCAATCCTGACTTCTGGTGCTGTGTAGAGTTTGCATGGTTTCCTTGTGACCATGTGGGTTTCCCCTTGGTGCTCCGGTTTCCTCCCATACCCCAAAGACATGCGGGTTGGTAGGTTAATTGGCCACTATAAATTGTTCCTGGTGTATAAGTAAATGGCAGAACCTGGAGGGAGCTCATGGGAATGTGGGAGGAATGAAATGTGATTAGCATTGGACTGGGCCACAGAATGCATGTTCAGTGGTCGGTGTGGACTTCGTGGGCCAAAAGTCTGTTAACATGCTAAGTGGCTCTATGACTGTGGGCTCAAGGATTTGGAGCAGAATTTCCTGTATCAAAGGAAGTCAAAAAGGATCCAAAGGACTGCAGAACAGGAACCAAACCTCACATAGAGTGAAATACCCTCTCATAATCACAGTGGTTTTCAGAAATTGGAGTCAGAGATGTACAGCCCAGAAACGGGCCCGTCCGCCCATCACGTTTATGCTGACCTTTTTGCATTAGTCATACTTGCCCACGTTAGGACCATATCCTGGAAAGGTTATCCTGTTTCTTTTGGAAGATATTGCTGCAGTTTTAGTCATGAGTTCTCCTGGCTAACTCTTTAAAATGGACATTGTTTGACTTAATCATTACTGGTTTACCTTACAGGATATGAGACAGTTTACGGTGTCTCCTGGCCCATTTCCAACTCATACACAGTGGTATAAAGCAGATCATTCTCTGTCATTAGTTTTCTTCTATCTGAATCACCTTTGGTGAAACTTCACTGTATGCAAAATAGCTTTCAAGACTGCCCACATAGCAAAAGCTGTTGCATTTCAAAGAAATCTCCTGACATGAAGTACTTCGGCTCATTGTTGAAACATCTATTATTTCATGAGTTTAATATGTCACTACATACATTGACCGGAACTTCTCCCACTGAGGCTGAAAAATCTTTCAAATAGTTACCCAAGTTGCTGAGGCTGGATTCTTCAAGATCTCTTGAATCAGCCACCTCCACCAAAGTAAGATACAAAGTACGGCCATGGGGCTTGTCTGTGTTGTCCTGTGAACATAAGCTGGAAGATGAGGTATCTAGAGATGTTCCTTGCCACGTTAGGTCGACCTCATGCTGGATCTCTGATCGTGGGTAGTCATCATAACAGGCTGGCTCACTGTAAAGGCAGCGGCGTGATTTCAGCATCTGTTTCCATTCTGTGATGAGAGGAAGACGTGAGCTAACATACCGTTATCAAGTGAATTGAAATCTGTTGTGTTTCTCTCAAGTGTTCAGTCAAAGATGCTTTTGTGCACAAGAATAAGGCTCTGCTTTCTGAATTATCCATGAGAAGAGTGGAGTAAGTTTCACCTTTCATTCACAAAATTTGGTAAAATGAAAGGTATGTTCATTCCTTTACACTGCATAGGGAGCTTTACTTTGTGCGTGCCCTATGAGTGCTTTATGGGGCAGTTCAGAGAAAGCTTTACTGTTTCTCATACCTGACCCAGGAGTGTTTTATCAATGTTGAAGGAACTTGTCTTTTTCTCATCTGTCTTAGAGCATTTGGTGATGGAGGAACATGAAGATTTACTCTTTCTAACCTTTGCTGGCTTGCCCTGAGAGCGTTTGGTGGGACTACGCAGAGAAGCTTTCTTCTGTACCTAACTTGTGCTCTCTCTGCTCTGGGAGTGTGTGATAGGACAGCGTAGACGGAGATTTATTCATTATCTGATCTTTGCAGTACCTGCCCTGGGAGTATTTGATCAGGGAGTACAGAAGTACCACTAATCTACATCTATTTTGAGTATTTGATGCTGATGCTGGATGAAAAAAAAATAGAAAACCTTCCATGATATAATGCTAACATCCCTCATCTAGACAAGCAGAGCTTATAATAAATGAATTCTTCTCCAGGATTCCACACCTGTTTTTTCCACCCACTTCTTTTTCCTAGGTTTGGGACAGATATTCCTCAGCCTCATTTTCTTGAAGCTCGGAGATGAGGAAGGAGGGCTTATCTCCTCTGTATTACTCTGACCAGCCTCCTCTGGACTTGTCGACTCCTCTCCATTTAAGCAGCATTCTAGCAAAGAAAAACTAGCACGGTTATTGATTGAAGGAATGTTACATGAATAACTTGCTTTTATATTGCACCTTTAACATGCAAAAATATCACAAGGAGATCCACTGCAAACAAAATTTGACTGATATTGCAAATCAGAGTTGGGTGAGGGAGAGGACAAAGGAATAAAGTGACCTGGAAGGTCATGATGCTGAGGAAGATTCAGGTTCAAGTTCACGCTTATTGTCATGGGCATACATACCCAGGGTATAAATGCCATGAAAATTAGCTTTTTGCAGCAGCAGCACGGTACATTACAAACATGAGAAACACAAGTTAAAATAAACTTAAATTAACGTAAATTATACATAACTTGCATGATAAAATAAACATAACAACACTAGTGCAAGTTGAGCGAGAGGAAAACAAATATAGACCGAGGTAGTATTAGGGTTTTTCAGGTTGGTTCGAGAACCTGATGGCAGTGGAGAAGAAGCTGTGGTTGAACCTTGAGGTGTGGGGCTTCAGGCTCCTGTACCTCCTGCCTGATGGCAGCATCGAGAAGAGGGCATGGCCCAGATGGTGGGGGTGTCCCTGACAATGGATGTCACCTTCCTGAGACATCGCCTCGTTGGAGAGGGAGAGATGAAAGCATGGAGGGGTTATCAATATTTTTTTAAAAATATGAATATATTGAGCGAGTAGAAAAGGCCATCTGACCCATCAAAGCTCACCAATCTAAAAGGTTAATGTTCATGGATATAATGAAAGTTAAACCAGCAAAATAGTCTTGTCAGAGAGTAGGGGTGCAGAGATCAGTGTATTTTGGACTTTGATCTTAATTTAAATCCAAACAGATCATTTGGATGTTTTTTTTAATTTCTTCATCAGAAAGGACCGATCTCAGAAGCCAAATCTGGATTTTTCATACATTGGAATAAGATATATTTCCATATAGTTCAAGCAGCAGTTCGAGGGTGACTAAGGATGAACAATAAATTGTCCCTTAACTAAAAACAAATCAAGACTATGCCAAATTGCATATGCAAGTACCAAAATTCCCAAGGACACCTTGGGATTCTCAGCTTCAGAATTCTACATCCCTATTTATTGATGTGTGGTCAAGACTGAGCCCGGAACAAGATACGAACATTAGCCCACCACACCAGGAGCACAGGTGATTCAGTTAACTCCCAGTTCAGATATAGAAACTAAAGGTGGTACTGCAGTTGAAATTAAATGTACTCACCATCTTCATCTATCTCCACAGAATGATTCTTCAGGAGGGATTTAGCATTGTTTATGTGCCTGTTGAGAAATGCGATGTAACGCAAAACCTGGTTCAGAACCTCCTTCTGTAAAAGAGAACAAGGATGTTGCATGGATTGGGGAGCATGCCTTATGAAAACAGGTTGAGTGAACTCGGCTTTTTCTCCTTGGAGTGATGGAGGATGAGAGGTGACCTGATAGAGGTGTATAAGATGATAAGAGGCATTGATCGTGTGGATAGTCAGAGGCTTTTTCCCAGGGCTGAAATGGTTGCCACAAGAGGACACAGGTTTAAGGTGTTGGGGAGTAGGTACAGAGGAGACGTCAGGGGTAAGTTTTTTAATCAGAGGGTGGTGAGTGCGTGGAATGGGCTGCCGGCAATGGTGGTGGAGGCGGATACAATAGGGTCTTTTAAGGGACTTTTGGACAGGTACATGGAGCTGAGAAAAATAGAGGGCTGTGGGTAAGCCTAGTAATTTCTAAGGTAGGGACATGTTCGGCACAACTTTGTGGGCCGAAGGGCCTGAATTGCGCTGTAGGTTTTCTATGTTTCTATGTTCCATGTTTCTAACTTACATTGATACACTACTTCAGGATCTATTAGGACTTTGCAAGGCAATTCGCAGCCAATTAAGTATTTCTGGAGTGCAATTCCAATTGCACAGCAGCCAAACACACCAGCTAAACAACTAAAGGACCCACAAACAGCAATTGGGTATGGCCAATGAATCGACATTTCGTTGAACACTGGATAGGCTGGGTTTGTTTTCCCTGGAATGTAGGCAACTGAATAGTGACCTGATACAGGTATATAAAATTATGAGGGGACAGATACGATGGATATTAAAAAACTTTTTCCCATGGTGGGGGTGTCTGAGGGTTTAAGTTGAAAGGGTAGGAGGTTTAGAGGGGATCTGAGTGGATATTGCTTTTACACAGAGGGTGGCTGGAGTCTGGAATGCTCAGTCTGAGGGGGCGGTGGAGGCAGATACTCCCACAACACTTAAGAAGCATCTTGACAAGGCATAGAAGGCTACGGACCTAATGCGGGTAAATAGGATTAGTGCAGATAGGTACAATGGGCAGCATGGGCAGGGTGGGTCGATAGGCCTGTTTCTGTGCTGTACAACTCTATGACTCTGGATGGGAGAACTCAAATGCCCTAACATCATGAGATTGTCAACAAGAGATAGAGTTTAGCTTAATGTCTTATTTGAAAGGTAGTATCTCCAACTCTTTCAGCACTCAGTGTCATGGGTTGAATACTGATTTTCCAGCATGGAATGAAGTCAAGGTCTTTGAACAAGAGAGGAGAGTGCTTCCAGTAAGCCATGGTTGGAAGTGAGGTACTGATTTCATGTATTTAACAGCTAAAACACTCTCTTTAGATAAATAAATTACCAAGATTGCAGTAAGACTGAAATAAGAACTGAAAATGCTGATTGTACACAACATTTGATTGGGGGTGGGGGGAGGAGAGACATACATTTTGGGTGGAGATCGGGTCAACACAAACTGGAACCAACAAAAGGATGTCCTAACTGAAGATAGACTCACTACTGCCAAGTTTTACGTTTGCTCTGATCAGTTATGGGCAAATGTGTAGAAACAGCAAAGTCATAAAAAAGTGTGGTGATATTTATTCCGCTTCCGTCCTCATATTTGGCAATGGGGTGGAATTTTGACAAGCCTAAATTCAGTGCTGCATTGCTTCTTACTGTCTCTCAAGATTAGGTATGACACTGCCGGATGCAGAGCACATGCTTTTCATGAAAACATTCCACTGCCCAGAAAAGCACCGTAAAATTTATTTGTATTTCTCACTCTTGTCACTGAGTGAATTGCAATTCAGCACCAAACCAGGGACTAATACGTGTTGTACACCAACCTTAACCACATTTCATATGTACCAGACAGAGAATAATTTTATTCCTTCAGCATGGGCTGAACTTCCATTGAGGACTGCAGGCTTGACAGAGGTGTAGGTAAGAGGAGGGGAGCTGCCTTGACGAAAGAGGACATAACAACGGTCCTTAGAGAGGATATTCTTGGGGGAATCATCCTGTGAGGCCACATGGGTAGAACTTAGAAACAAGAAGGGGATGGTCACTCTGATGGGAGAGTATTATAGGCCCCTCCAATAGTCAGTGGAAATTGGAGGAGAATGTATGTAGAGAGATTGCGGCTAGTTGTAAACATAATAGCATATTAGTGGGAGATTTTAACTTCCCTAATAGTGACTGGGCTTGGACGGAGTGGAATTTGCGAAATGTGTCCAAGAAAGCTTCCTTTATAAATATATAGAGGGAACTACTAGAGAGGGTGCAACACTGGACCTGCTCCTGGGTAATGAGGTAGGGAAACTGGTGGAAGTGTCTGTCGGCAAGCACTTTGGGTCCAGTGACCGTAATTCTAGTAGTTTTAAAATAGTTATGGAGAAGGATACAATCAGTTCACAGGTTAAGGTCCTGGACTGGGGCAGAGCAAATATTGGAGCCATTAGGCGGGATATTCCAGCGGTTGATTGGGTGAGATTGTTTGCAAGAAAAGGAGCATGTGTCAATGGGAGGCCTTTAAAAGTATGATGTCAAGAGTTTAGGACCTGCATGTTCCTGTTAGGGTGAAGGGCAAGGCTGGCAGGTTTCAGGAGCCCTGGTTGACAAGATATTGAAGTTCTGGTTAAGAAAAAGAGGGAGGCATACACTGCACATTAGCAATTGGGAACTAGTGAATCTCTTGATGACTACAACATGACTACTTAGGGCAGGCACGGTAGTGTAGTGGTTAGTGTAGCGCCAGTGACCTGGGTTCAATTCTGGCTGCTGTCTGTAAGGAGTTTGTACGTTCTCCCCGTGTCTGCGTGGGTTTCCTCTGGGTGCTCTGGTTTCCTGCCACATTCCAAAGACATACGGGTTAGGAAGTTGTGGGCATGCTATTTTGGCACTGGAAGCGGGCTGCCCCCAGAACACTCTACGCAAAAGATGCATTTCACTGTGTGTTTCGATGTACATGTGACTAATAAAGATATCTTTAAGTATAGGACTGCACTTAAGAGAGGTTAGGATGGCAAAAAGAGGATATGAAAAGGCCCTAAGGCAAGGTGAGGCAAAAGCCAAGAGATTCTACAGGTATATTAAGAGTAAAATGGTGGCTAGTGAGAGAATAGGTACCCTCAAAGATCAATAAGGCTGTCTGTGTGTGGAACCAATGGAAATAGGTGAGATTTTTAATGAAAACGATGAAAGCTAAGAAAATGGGGGAAATGAGTGGTGTTGTCTTGGACCACATACAGATTAGCAGGGAGGAGGTACTGGAGGCCTTAAAGTGCATTAATGTGGATAAATCCCCAGGGCCTGACCTAGTGCATTCTTGGACCTCGTGGGAAGCAAGAGAAGAAATTGCAGAGATTTTTGCTTCATCTCTGGCCACAGGTGAGGTTCTGGAGAACTGGAGAGTCACTAATGTGGTACCATTGTTTAAAAAGGGTAGTAAAGACAAGCCAGGAAACTACAGGCCTGTGATTCTGACATCGGTGTTGGGTAAGTCGCTTTGGGGGATTCTGCTGGAGGGACAGGTTCTACTACCATTTGGAGAGACAGGGTCTGATTCGGGACAGTCAGCACTGCTTTGTGTATGGGAAATCATGGCTGATAAATCTCTTGGAGTTCTCCGAGGAGGTAACCAAAAGGGTAGATGAGGGTAGGGCAGTGGATGTTGTCTATATGGATTTTAGCAAATCTTTTTACAAGCTCCCCCATGGCAGGCTAGTCTGGAAGGATAGATCGCATGGGATCCAGGGGGAGATAACAGTTTGGATTCATAATTGGCTCGGTGGTAGGAAGCAGAGGGTGATGGTCAAGGGTTGCTTCTTGGACTGGAGGCCTCTGTCTAGTGATGTGCCACAGGGGTCGGTGCTGGGACCTTTGCTGTTTGTAATTTATATAAATGGTTTGGATGTGGATGTACAAGGCATGGTTAGTAAATTTTGTGGATGATACTAAAACAGGTGGTGTTGTAGATAGTGTAGAAGGTTATTAAAAATTACAGGGGGATCTTGATCAGCTAGGTATGTGAGCTGAGGATTGGCAAATGACTTTCAATCCAGATGAATATGAGGTATTGCATTTCAAGAGATCAAACCAGGGTAGGACTTATACAGTGAATGGCAGGGCAGGAGTGTTAAGGAACAGAGGGACCTAGGAGGGCAAGTGCATTGTTCGCTGAAAGCGGCATCACAGGTAGATAGAAGGTGAAGAAGGCGTTTAGCATGCTGGCCTTCATCAGTCAGGGCATTGGATATAGGAGTTGGGAAATTATATTGCAGTTATATAGGAAGTTGGTGGGGCCGCACTTGGAGTATTGTGCACAGTTTTGGTCGCCCTGTTACAGGAAAGATGTTATTAAATTAGACAGAGTGCACAAAAGATTTACCAGGATGTTGCCTAGACTTGGGGGGCTGAGTTACAAGGAGAGGTTGTGTAGACTAGGACTTTATTCCCTGGAATGTAGGAGATTGAAGGGTGACCTGATAGAGGTATATAAGATCATGAGGGGCATAGACAGGGTGAAAGCACATAGTCTTTTTCCAAGGGAGGGGTTGTTAAAAACAAGAGGGCATGGGTTTAAGATTAGAGGCGAAAGATTTAAAATGGACATCAGGGGCAGCTTTTTCACGCAAAGGGTGGTGCGTATTTGGAATGAGCTCCCTGAAATAGTGGTTGAGGCGGGCACATTAGCAACATTTAAAAGCCATCTAGATAAGTACATGGAGAGGAGAGGTTTAGAGGGCTATGGGCCAAATGCGGGCAGATGAGACTAGCTCACTGGACAACACAGTCGGCATGGCCGAGTTGGGCCTCTTTCTGTGCTGTATGACTCTATGACTCTCTGAGAAAACAAAGATGAAAAAATTAAAGATGTTTAATACCATCCAAGCATTATCCTCTAACTACTTGTGGTTTACTGAGATTGCTGATGTGACTAGTTGCATTACTGATTCACGAATATTAAGTGAGCAATGGATGCTTGTGCATGTGATCTCAATACTCACTCACATGGCATATGATGTATAGATGTATATTTATGCGCTTGTTGACAAAATTATAAAGAATGTGCACGTGCTTATTACTGAATGTGTTTTCATTCTTTGCTTACTGATTGTTCGGAAGTTTGTTTGTTAAATATACAATGTGGAACATTATTTGATATGTTAGTTTTTATTGAATGGTGAAATATCGCTGAAATGGTGTCACTGAGACCACAATATGGTTATTTCTATTGGATATCCCCTACATCCTATATTTTATTACTACCCTTCCGGCAGACATAATTCTCCATTTTCTGTATGACCCAGCTCCAGTTGATACTCAAAATCAGAATCAGGTTTATTATCACTCTCTTATATGATGTGAAATTTGTTTTTTTTGTGGCAACAGTACAGTGCAACAGCACAGGTACAATGAGCCAAACCATATCCCCCTGTATGGTATCATTTTATAACAATGAATGTTGATGGAAAACGAGCAGACAATTTAAAAAGCTCCTTTCAACTAAATTAGAACCATCCTGTATCTTCATTCCATTTGTCTTCCTTAGTTCAACAAGGCTCAATGAGAGGTAAGTACATTTGAGTGAAGCTTGGGTCAACACAAACTTGCCAAAAGGATGCCAATCTGTTCATTAATTAAAGATATATACATCCTTGCCAAGTAGTGGGTTGTATTTGTTCTGTAGAGGTGTGCAGAACTTTTAGCTAAAAAAAAAATCCATCAATCTCAATTGAACACCCACCCCTTCAGCTCCAAAATTTTGTGTGGCTGTGGGGGAATGATGGGCTGAGAAGAAGGGGAGTGGCCCCATATTAAAGGTTGTGTAAACAAGAGCCTCCTAACATCATCCTTGAATGAAGGCGAAAGAGACTGCAGATGCTGGAGTCCGGAACAAAAAGCAGAATGCTGGAAGAACTCAGCACAACAGCAGCATCTTTGGAGCCAAAAGGTGCAAGTTGACGTTCCAGGTTGACACCCTGCATCAGGACCTGAAATGTCGACTTACACCTTTTGCCCCCACAGATGTTGCTTGACTCGCTGAGTTCTTCCAGCGTTCTGTTTTTTGAATCATCTTTGAATGACCTGGCTCTAATTTAAAGCTTATGGCTCCTTATTCCAGGAAATAGTTTCTCTCCATCTACTTTATAAATTCCTTTAATCATCTTAAGCATGCCAATTAGATCACCCCTCAACCTTCTGTGCTCATGGAATCCAAGCACAGACTATGCAAACTGTCCACATAACTTAACCCTTTTAGTACTGGTATCATTCTGGTAAATCTGTGCTGCATCAAAGCCAACATTTCCTTCTAGAGGTGTGGGGACCAAAACTGAGCAGTTCAGACACAGTGCATGCATCCTTACCCGAGCTTTATTGTACTTCAAAGTAATTCCATGTCACCCACCTCAAGATAAAGGCCAACAATTAATGAGCTTATTGAATTCTTTTTTGTACTTGTCTATATATTTCTTCCATGATTAATTACCGAGGACCAGAGGCAATTTTTTCTGAGTTCACTGAGGGACTGCGGGTTCTGGAGAAATATTATTAAACAGCTTACACAGAAGACAAGAAGATTAGAGAGGAGGTTAGCTTTTGCTTTGTCTTCTTTACAGAGCAGGTTGGTGGGAGGTTCTTGTACCTTTGTGAGACGCTTCTCCCGTTTCTGAGGAGGCACCGGTAGAATGGCAGCCAGCTCCCGCAGTGAGTTCACATTGCTGCGGTATTGCTCCCTGGGAAGAGACCACATAACATGTTCCTGAGAGGACATCGGGTTAGCTGCTAGAAGTAAAACGGGACGGGTGATTAAAAAGAACAAGCAGCAGTGAGAGAGATGATGAAAGAAGAGATGTGGAAAATAATAATGTAGGGAGAGAAGGGAGGCTGAAAGAAAGTGAAGGCAGCTAGTGAATGAAAAAGTCACAGAAAGAAGGGAGGGAGAAAGAAAAGAGAAGAGAATGAGAGAGCAAGGCAAGAGAGAAAATGTAGACACAAGAGATTCTGCAGATGCCAAAATATACCAATTTTACTTCCTCTTGTGTGTGACTGAATGCCAGCCACAAGGAGGACAGACTGAAAACTCATGGGGCACAGTAATTGTCCATTAGGTGCTGATGGGTGAGAGTCCATGCTGAGAGCACACACCATAAATTCACAGGGTGCAACATTTACGCAATAGGTAACGTGGGGATGAAACTCTGCATTGGCATAAAATTTGACCTGCAGTCTCCACTGAAGAGCCACGGAAGAGGGAAGGGAGCTTAAAAAATCCAGTTTTAAAAAAGCAAAACCCAGTCCCAGTTCTGCATTGCCAAAAATAAGCCCCATCCAAATTGCTTTGTTAGTTATTGTTGCCCATTAGAGGAGCACTGTCTGAGACCCCGGAGCACCATCTGCTGGCCAGCTGTGGCAATCATATTCCAATATCAGAAATTAACATCAATTTACATTTATATAGCATATGCAGCATCCTACAGAATTTATAACACCAAGTAATCCAATGTGTAGAACTGGTATATACCAGTTTTTGTGCTCTATTTTGTTTCAACCTATCTGCATATCCTTTTATTCATTTCTAAGTTTCTGCATAGTAAGTTCCACATTCTCTCAGTTCTCTGTGTAGGGAAGTTTGCCCCAAGTTCTTCATTAGATTTATCAGTGATAATTTCACATTAATAGTCCCTGACTTTTTGACTCTTCCAAATATTAAAATGCCCCTGACACTCAAACCATCTCTTTCAAATAGGAGCTGTAATGATTGAGAACAACAACTCTGTTTCGTGAGACATGCCTCTGGATTTGTATCGCTGCAAACTGCTGTGTTATTTAGACATGATGTCCAATGAAGCAAATTCACCCACAAGATGCAAGACCATGCCCAGAAACTTTGCTGTGGAATGAGTCTATCACATGGTAAAACAACAAAAGGAATTTTACTTCCCAACACATGTATGAGGATGGCTCAACAGTCAATGTGAAACATTGTCATGGTTGTATGAATTGTGGCAGCTAATTCACACACAGAAAAGTGCCATCAACTGTGGCATGATAAATAACTAGTTAATCTATTTTACATCGGTTGAAGGTTATTGAGGGGAGCCCCCTTGCTCTTGCCCCAGGTAATTCTATTGGATCTTTTCCATCTATCAGAAAAGCAGTGTCAGTTTAATTTCTGCTCTGAAGCTCAGCTCCTTAAACTGTGCAGCTGTCTCTCAAAATGTCAATCAAAATATCATGTCTATCAACCCAGGATTACATGGTAAAGTTTTGCGGAGCCTGAACCCATGACGATTAAGGGGTGATTGTGATACCGCTGGCTAATAACTTACACTTGTGACCCAGGTAATGGGTATTGACTCCATATTGAACTACAGGTCCTCCCCAGTTTACAAAGCCTGTACATACGACCCAGTGTTTGGGAGACCGGCAGGATAGATTTGCCAGAATTCGTGTCACTTAGTTGTGCAATATTTTTATCTTAATGGACTCAATAACCTCAACTGTTAAAGGTGGACCCCTCCTGCAACTACTAACACACGCAGAAATACCACTCAATGCTGACACCTTTATATTCTAACAAAAGGCAGCATCAGCTTCCTAAATGCTATCATTACACGAAACAGAAAGCTATCCCAGGGACCCCTGTTGCCATAATGACCTGAGAAAGATCACTGCAGTTTAAAGGCAGTCTTTGATCCATTGCCTTTGTAAACATGTTTGTTTTAAAACTGGTAAATGCCATGACAAAAATATCTAACAGGGGAATGTCATTCGAAGCACTGTCAATTGCCTTCATCTGCAGTCACTTCAAGGCTAGAAGTGTACATTTATGAGAGACTGAAATTGTTCTTTAAGTCCCGATACAGCACTTCAGGATAAAGGTTACCAAACTTCTTTCGCTATGGTTCTTTAGAGAGAGATTGGCTTTCTCTGGGGGCTCTAACACATTCTCAACACAAACCTAATCACTTTTACAATGGTGCTCCTTTCTAACTGACAAGGAACCCCTTTTGGGAGGAGGGTAGAGAGAGTCAAACACCAGTTTGAAAACGTAACCTTTAAGCTCAGTAACTCGAAAGTCTTTGGGTTATTGCATCAAACCAGACCACACAGTTTATGCAACAGGTATGCCTGGTAACTTCAGCATTTTCCTGTATTTTCATCTAAGATACTTCTAGCTTGTAAGTTGTTGGAAAAACTGATGATGATCCAGTAATGACCATTACCCATCTGGGACCCTGGTAAATGACTGAACCTCCTTAATTTTTTAAAATCTCCAACAAAAATTTATTTGCTTGAGGATGTAAGACTCCACATTTTAATTGTTCAGTTTCTGGGCTGGAGAAATTCCATTTTTATATTTCCTTACAGCATAGACAGAGGATATTTTGGCCTATCATGTTTATATCAGCTCACAGAGCAATCCCATTTCCCTCATTAACTTTTCTTGTAATTCACTGGTAGTCAATAACAATTAACAAGCATAAAAGGGGACAAATTATTAATTACTAGACAATTTTCTGTGAGGTAAGGCTGTGTATTATCAACATACATGTAGACATACACTTTTTTGTGGTAAATTTAATGGAAATCAAAGTCCAAATATAGCTACTACTTGAAGCTCACTAAAAGATTAGAGGCAAGACACAGTTTTCTCAAAGCTCATGCAGTGTGACTCAAGTCATCCAAAAATACAGCAACATTCTGTACATAAATGTCAAGAATGCACAGCCGTAAGACCATAAGACAGAGGACCAGAATTAGGCCATTCGGCCCATCGGGTCTGCTCCACCATTCAATCTTGACTGATTTTCTTCTCAACCCCATTCTCCCGCCTTCTCCCTGTAACCTTTAAACACCTTACCAATCAAGAACCTATCAATCTCTGCCTTTAATACACCCAATGACTTGGCCTCCACTGCCCTCTGTGGCAACGAATTCCACAGATTCACCACCCTCTGGCTGAAGAAATTCCTCCTCATCTCAGTTTTAAAGAGGACATCCCCTTATTCTGAGGCTGTACCCTCGGATCCTAGATTCTCCTACTAATGGAAACATCCTCTCCATGTCCACTCTATCCAGGCCTTTCAGTATTCGGTAGGTTTCAATAAGATGTCCCCTCATCCTTCTGAACTCCATCAAGTACAGGCTCAGAGACATCAAACGCTCCTCATATGTTAAGCCTTTCATTCCTGGGATCATTCTTGTGAATGTCCTCTGGACCCTTTTGAGGGCCAGCACATCCTTCCTTAGATACAGGGCGCAAAATTGCTCACAATTGCTCAGTCTTCCCTCAACAACTTGTTTCCTGATCCCTCCATTGTCTCTAGTTTGTCAGACTGCTCCACAGAATAGAAATGTATTAAATTTACAACACCGAAAGAGGTTCACTCTGTGTGTGTGTGTGTGTGTGTGAATCAAAAAAGAGGTCTCCACCCTCATCCCACCTTCCATCATGAGATCCATGGTCCTGCAAGCCATGGAGACCTGTTCAATACCTTTTAAATATGGTGTGAGTTCCTGTCTCTACCACCAACCTTTTCAGGCAGGAATTCCAAACCCCTCTCATCCTCTGATTGAAAATAAATGCTCATCTCCCCTCCAATCCTACTTACTATTCGACTCCTCTGATAAAAGATCATTAATCTGAAATGTTACCGCTGTTTCTCTCTCAACAGACGATGCCTGATCTTCCATGTATCTCCTGCATTTTGTTTTTATTTCAAATTTCCAGCATCTGCAGTTTTTCTTTTCCATTAACACGTACATTTGCTGTTGCCCAGAAACATGATGCAACTTGCAATTCATTGGGAAAATCTTCTGTGTCATATTTTGCTAGTTGATTTACACATTAATAATGGCAAAGAGAATTCACACACAGTTAGTCTTTCAGCAAATTTCAGCCAAAATATTTTACCTTTGCTTTCGACGATGTTGCAGAGGAGATAGTTTAATTTTCTGGCTGTCTGGAGTCATTAGTTCTCTATAATTCAAAGTCAGAATATCTCTCCTTGATGGAATCTGTACATATTGCTCAAAATTCCAATCCTCCTGAAGTAAGTTAGGAAGTAAAATAGTTTTTCTGAAGAAGCAATTATAAAAAAGGCAATCATAGATTTAACAACCATCAATTAGCTGCACTAATGGAGAGAAGCCTCTTAAGAGGAGGAATACAAATAAATGCTATTTCTGGCAAACACCATAAGGCTTATGAAAAACACTAAGATGCTGGAGGAACTCAGCAGGCCAGGCAGCATCCGTGGAGAAAGGCAGGTGGTCAATGTTTCGGGTCAGGACTGTTCTTCAGGACTGAAGATAGGAAAAGGGGAAGCCTATAGGAGGGAAAAGCAGAGCACTGATAGCTGGACGAAAGAGGGGAGGATGGGTGGGCACGAGGTGGTGATAGGTAGATGCAGGTAAGAGACAGTGATAGGCAGGTGCGGGGGAGGAGGGGAGAGCAGATCCACCGG
Source organism: Pristis pectinata (assembly GCF_009764475.1). Taxonomy (NCBI): domain Eukaryota; kingdom Metazoa; phylum Chordata; class Chondrichthyes; order Rhinopristiformes; family Pristidae; genus Pristis; species Pristis pectinata. The sequence continues at coordinate 6,180,978 of NC_067439.1, read as the reverse complement.
GGATGGATCAAAGGTAAGGAGGAAAAAAGGGTAGAAAAAAGAGAGATAGGCTAGGAAAGGGAAAAGAAGAGTCAATGGGGGGGGGGAGTGTGGAGCGAGGTGGGAGGGTGTTGGGGGATTATTTAAAGTGGGATAATTCAATGTTCATGCCATTAAGCTACAAGGTTTCCAAGACGGAAAATGAGGTGCTGTTCCTCCAGTTTGCACTTGGACTTCTCCTGGCAGTGGAGGAGGCCGAGAACTGACATATCTGTGATAGTGTGGGAGGGGGAGTTGAAGTGACTGGCAACGGGGAGATGCAGATCGTGGTACAGACGAAGCGCCAGTGTTCTGCGACACAGTCACCTAGTCTGCGTTTGGTCTCGCCAATGTAAAGGAGGCCACCCATCCCCCAGTGGATCTGCTCTCCCCTCCTCCCCTGCACTTGCCTATCACTATCTCTCACCTGCATCTACTTTATCACTGCCCTGTGCCCACCCCACCTCCCCTCTTTTGTCCACCTATCACTGCTCTGCTTTTCCCTCCTATATATTGGGCTTCCCCTTTTCCTATCTTCAGTCCTGAAGAAGGGTCCTGACCCGAAACGTTGACCGCCTGCTTTTCTCCACGGATGCTGTCTGGCCTGCTGAGTTCCTCCAGCATCATAATGTTTTTCATTTAGATATTCCAGCATTTGCAGTCCTTTGTTTCTCTACCATAAGGCTTATAACTCCTCTAAATGAGATCCAATGACAATAGGTAAAATCATGCAAACTGGAAAGGTCCCAAGTTTGGATTGTAGAGGTTCAAGGAGGCAGCTCACCACTCCTTTCTGAAGGGAAATTATGGATAAAGGGTAAGGAATGGTATTGCCAGCAATACACCCATATCATAGCAGGGGAGTTAATTCCACAGATTTGCAATCCTGAGAACAATCAGCAAGGACACATTTTCATTGCTACTTTTCCATTGAAGAAGTTTGAGGCACAAACCATATTAAAACTTGCAGCACAGCAACCAATTAACACACTGACTTTCGAGATCATCCCTCTCCTATCCCACATTCAACAAAACCTTTGCAACCTATCTTGCAAAGGTTTTGTTGAAGAGCATCCAGCCTCAGAGCAAGAGTCAATTTTATTACTCAAATATAATCATGTCGGAGAAAGGGGCTAAAGGACACTTACCTCAACTTCATGTTTAACTTGGATTAAGGAGGTCATTATTCTCAAAAGCATTCCTTTGTTTCTCTCTCATTAAAGATCCTGCAAGCAAAAAACAAACTTTATTTCCCCCCTACTATGTATTTTGTGTTTTCCATGCAGTTAGTCTCTATTTCTAATTTTTTAAAAATTTAGGATCAACTCTCATCATTGGGATTAGGAGCTGGCCATTCAATCCCTTGAGTCTGTTCAGTTATGCTGCAGATACTATCCAACATTGTGATAGAATGCTCTCCACTGCTCTGCATGAGTGCAACCCAATGATATTCACGAAGGTTAATACCATTCAGGAAAAACAAGGCCACTTGATTAGCACCACATCCACTTCCTTCGCCACCAATGCAGTGTATCTGCACCTCAGTTACTTGCCAAGGGTATTCCAAGAGTACCTCCCAAATCCACAACTCCTACCACTAAGTAGTTCAAGTCAACAGGTGCATCAGAACACTCATTACCTCTTCCCATCCAAATTGCACAACATCCTTATTGGGAAATATCTGTTCCTTCATTGTCACTGGGTCTAAATCTTGGAATTCCTTACCTATTCACAAGGAAGGAGCCCCTTCATCGCACGAACTGTTGCGTTTCAAGAACAGGGCTCATCACCACCATATCAAGGACAATTAGTGGTGGATAATAAGTTTTGCCTTGTTTGTGACACCCATATCGCACAATTAAAACTTAAGCATGTTTAACCAAATTAGCCTCATACAGCCTCTACGTTACTTGTTCTTTGCATCAGCTGCTTTTAATCTTCCAAATTTTAGACTTCTTTGCATTGTGTGTCACCCCCTCACTGATCAAACAACCTCTGCAGCTCTTTTGCAATGTAAATTAAATGAGAAGTCCCCTCAGGGCAAATTCTGCACATCATATAAACTTGGTCACAGAGTCAACATCTCAGAAATCTGCAAATATTTAGTACCTTACAAGCAAGTAACTTACCTTGTTTGCAACAACTGACATACTTACTATGTAGATCCAGTTATAAATCATTGTATTCACTTCCTGTTGAATGCAAATCTGCAGTGATTGGTAGCAAACCACACTACATATTTTAAATTTGAACATGCAAGGGATATAGCATCATGTCATATCATGTACTCCACATGTGGTGCCAGGGTTCAATGAATAATTTTATATTAAAAAGAAAAAAAAGCTACTGAAATACCTCTATCTGCAAATTTTAGCATAAAAAGTTGGGAGTAAAAAAGAAGTGTTATAATACTCTTGATCATCACTTTCCGCTAGAAGGACCAGGACTAATAGATATTATGGCACTTTGGCACAAACCGAGAGAGTTGCCATTCAAACCTTTCCAGGAGTTTCCAGTAAAGTTCACTCTGATTTTGGATTAATCTTACAAATTCAGGGCTGCACTGAAAGGAATAATCATTTACAATGACGCTACAACAGTGGAGATCCATCTCAAGGGTGAAACTTTTCATCACCTAATTCTGAAGCTTGACTATTAGAAGAATATTTGCAGGGCTATGGAGAGTGGAAATATATGGATAGCACTGAATGAGTCAAAAGTCACAACGTGCTAAATGGGCAAATTCTGTGCTGTAGGATTAACCTATTCTTCCTCTTTCAACTGGTGATAATGATTTTCAGTATTTTCAAGTCTCTTCCCTTCTCGATGTGCCTTGATGAATGCAGCTGTTACCTATCTGTCCCTCGGTCTCTATATGCACTTGAGCTGGGTATTAGTGTAAACTTCCACTGTCCTGTTTCGATATCTCGACTTGGCCACGGCCATCACTGGCTTAATATCACTGCAGCAAGATGCATAAAACTGCACATGTACACAATTAAATTCTCAACATCTAGCTTGGCTTAGTTGGCAGCATTATTTTCTGAATCAGAAGTTCATGAGTTAAAGCTCCAGTTCAGAAGTCGGCTAAATAACCTTACACTTTGGTGTTGTGTTAGTTTCAGATATCCCATCTTTTTTGTGTTTGATGTTATATTAAGATCTGCACGTTTACACAAGATCAGTCAGTTCTCCCATTCAACATTGGCTGTCAGATCAATGAATCATCTTACTTTCTCTTAGACTTTATAAACTTCATTTTCACGTTTTGGTGCTGCTTATATTGTCCACATTCAAATGTCCTTGAGTTGCCTTCTGGAGTCCATGTGGTGAAACTACTCCCACAGTGTTGTTGGTAGGGAGTTCTAGGATTTTAGAATCAGTGACAATGACAAAATATTGCTGGTCCAGATAATGGCAAAATATTTCTGGTCCAGATAATGTGGAGGAAAATCCATAGCTAGTGGTGTTCCCATGTACCTGCTGCCCTTGGCCCTCTTGTAAGTAAAGGCTGTAGGTCTGGGAGGTATGTAGCATTGATGATTAACTGCAGTGCATTTTGTGGGTGGTACTCATTGCAGTCATGATCCGTTGGTGGTAAACGAAGGGAACGTTTATTGTGGTTGGTAAGTTGCCAATCAAGTGGATTGCTTTATCCTGATAGGTATCAAGCTACTTGGGTGTTGCTGGAAATAAACTCATCCAGATAAATAAAGACTATTCCATTATGTTCCTCACTTGTGCACTGTAGATGGTAGAAAGGTTTTGGGAGTAGGAAGTGGCCATTTGCCCTAGGATCCCTAATTGCCCTTCAACCATATTATTTTTGCCATTAGATTCCTAATAAATAACAACCACCAGATGAGTTTCTGATTGGAAGTCTTTGACCAATGGGAATCAGTGCGAGGACCCTTGTTGCTTGTGATATATATTAACGACTTGGATGTGAATATACGAGGTATGGTTTGCAAGTTTGTGGATCACATGAAAGTTGGTGGTGTTCTGGACAGAGAGGAAGATTGTCAAGGGCTACAACAGAATATAGATCAGATGGAAAGTTGGGTGGAGCATTGGTAGATAGAATTTAATCCCAACAAGTGCAAGGTGAATTTTGGAAAGTCAAATAGAGGTAAGGAAATATACAGTAAATGGTAGGGTGCTAAATAATGTTGATGAACAGAGGGACCTTGGGGTTCAAGTCCACAGCTCCCTGCAAGTGGCAGCACAGGTTGTTAGTGGTGAAGAAGGCATATGACATGCTTACCTTCATAGGCTGGGGCAGAGCATATAAAAGTCGGGACGATATGTTGCAAATTTACAAAATATTGGTTAGACTGCACTATTGCATGCAGTCCTGGTCACCACATTGCAGGAAGGATATGGTTGTGCTGCAGGGAGTGGAAAGGAGATTCACCAGGATGTTGCCTGATTTAGTTTAGTAGAACTTCAGTTATGGGGAGAGATTGGATCAGCTGGGCTTGTTTTTCCAAGAGCGAAGGAGGTTGAAGGCTGACCTGATAGAGGTATATAGAATAACAGAGAGGATAGAATATTTTTCCCATGGTAGTGGAAGGAGATTTGAAGAGGATTTGAGGGGAGAATTTCTTTTACACAGAAAGTGGTCGATAAGTGGACCTTGCTGCCAGAGGATGTGGTGGAATCAGATACAAAAACTACACTTAATAGACATTTATACAGATACTTAAACAGGCAAATTGTAGAAGGATATAGACCTAATGTGCGCAAATGGGATTAGAGTAGATGGGCAAAAAAGGCTGGCATGGAAGTGGTGGCCGAAGGGTCCGTTTCTGTGCTGTGTGACTCAATGACTATGACACCAGGATGTTGATGGTGAAGGGTTCCACGGTAATACCATTGAATTTCAAGGGATGGTAGTTAAACGGTTGAGTGCAAGTTCATGGCTGATTTGGCCTGAAAATAACACTCACTGCATTGAAAAAAATTATTTATCATTGGATGTGCAGGTCTTCAGGATGTGCTAAAATCATGATAGGATGTTATATAAATACATTCTTTCTTTAAAGCAATCCGAAACTTCCTCTTCTCAAAATACTTTTGTCACATGCAGCTGAAAAATGATAATTTTTTAAAAAAAAGATGTTACGAATACTACTGAGTTTCATTTTAAAACTTACATTGCATATTAGCATTGGATAAAAAAAATCTAGAAAAATGTTTCATACATAAGTGCCACACAAACCTGCTCCCACTCTGGTACATCTAACCTTATGTCAAACAAAATTATTCATTAGTTTAATGAAAGAATTTCTGCCGTTGTTTTATCCTTCACCTTGGCTTCTTTAGATCAAGGGCCCAATGGATCAGTGAGTTAACTCATGGAGCACTGAGTCACCGGGAAGCAGCAGGTTGGTTGTCTACTTAGTTGTGGGACAAGTAAAATAATATGACTGGGTTCCTGTCTTCATTCTGGGTTCAGGAATCCCTCTGGAAATGTGCCCACATGTTGAGAACAGAATTCGATCAGGGTGTGATGCCCCTAACTTTTAAAAATGAAGACAGAGTGGGATGCACTAATGTTTAGAAATCAAATTATCTAGTGCTATTTAGGTACCAAGTGACTGAAAATGGAATTACACAGAGTGAAACATAATAACAGCCATAGAGACACAAGAGGCTGCACATGTTGAAATCTGGAGCAACAAACAAGATGCTGGAGGAACTCAGCGGGTCAGGCAGCCTCTGTGGTAGGAAATGGACAGTCGACGTTTCGGATCGAGACCCTTCATCCAGACTGATAATCATCACTGGGTCTGTGTACAATTTATTATTCATTCATTTCTTGGGATCTGAGTGTTGCCGAAAAGGCAGTATGCTTTGTCTTTCCCTAATTGTCCTTCAGAAGCTGGTACTGACCCACCTTCTTGAACTGCTACAGTCCTTCTGGTGAAGGTCCCTTAATGCTGTTGGTGAGGGATTTCCAGCATTTAGAACCAGCAACAACAAAGGAAAGTTGATATGTTCCGAAGTCAGGTTGGTGTGCAAGTTAGAAGAGAACCCACATTGAATGTATTCCTAAGCACCTGTTTCCTTTGTCATTCTCGATGGTTGAAATCACGGTGCTGTGAGAGTAGTCTTGGCAAGTAATTGCTGTGCATTTTGTGGATGGTACACACTGCAGGTGCACCAATGGTGAAGGAAATGAATGGTTACGTTATGAAGAGCATGCCATGCCAGTGGTCTGCTTTATCCTCAATGGCTTCAAGCTTCTTCAAAAATTACTCAGAAATTTAACTAGGCACTTCTTGCCTTAAGGTCACGCCTGTGAGTTCCATGTCAGATGCACGTTCTTTTGGAGAATTGCAAGGTGAATTAGACCAAATTAATGTGGAAGGTACCATCAATGTGCACTCTCGGGATCACTCCCTTAGGAGCCAGCATGGACTAAATGAACTGAATGTCCTCCTTCTGTATTGTTTTAAGAAGCTGGGTATAAGACAAGAATAAGGTTTTTACAATAATGGTGTCAGATTGGGATCCCACCACAGTCAATCCCATACTTGCCTCTATCCTTTAGATTCCATTTCTCTTCAGAAAACATGTCTTGGTGTTTCACTGCTGCATCCAAACAAAAATCCTTGTTATATCTAAGGCCAGGTAACCAATGGCTTGGTCAAAGAGATTAAAGAATGTTTTAAAGGTGCATAAAGATTCAGAGAAGTTTATGGAGCACACTCGAGACCTTAGGGTCCAGGCAGTTTAAGGCACAGCAGCCATTGGTAAACAACTAAATGAGGAATAGGATTGGAGAAGATCAGGGAATTGTTGGACTGATCGAGACTTCAGAATCAGAATTAAGAATCCACAAATAATGAGGGAAGCAAGACAAAGGAGAGATTCGTAAACCAGTCTGAAAATTTTAAAAATAATCAAGGCCATGCCTAACCAAGTGCTAAAGAAGGTCAGTAAGTGCAGTGGTAAATGGTTGAAAAGAATTGATGAGAGTTAGAACACTGGCAACAGATATTTGGATAAGCTCAGCTCTACAAGGGTAGGTCAGTTGGAACAATCAAGTCCAGAGATAACAGATACACAGCAGAGATTTCATTCCTATACAACCTACCTCTAACATTAAGATTATGGTTCTGGATTGCCAAAGCGAAAGAAATAACTTCTTTGCGTCCAATCTATCAAATCTCTTAATTATTTTAAATTCAAAAGCAGATCACCCCTTAATCTACAATTCTGCCTTGCCTCATCGTTCAGACTATAGACTATGGAATAATTTTAGGGACTCTCAGAGTCATACAGCACAGAAACAGGCCCTTTGGCCCACCATTGAATATCTATCTATTGTAATCCCATTTACCAGCACTTGGTCTGCAGCCTTCTATGCCTTGGCGATTCAAGTGCTCATCCAGATACTTCTTAAATATTGCGAGAGTCTCTGCCTCCACCACCCCCTTCGGCAGTGTGTTCCAGTTTCCAACCACCCTCTGGGTGAAAAAGTTCTTCCTCAGATCCCCTTCAAAACTCTTACTCCTTGCCTGAAACCTATGTCCTCTAGTTTTAGATACCTCCATTGTGGAAATATAGGTTTCCACTAATTATGCTCCTGATAATTTTTAAATCCTCGATCTGGTCCTCCCTCCACTCAAAACAAACCCAGCCTATCCAGTCTCCCCTTATAAATGAAACTCTCCATCCCAGACAACATAGAAGTGAATCTCCTTTGCACCCTCTCCAATGCAATCATATCATTTCTAATAATGTAACGACCAGAACTGCACACAATACTCCATCAGGGACCAAACCTCCCTGCTCTTATATTTTATGCTCCGGTTAATGAAGGCTAGTATCCCATATCTAACTGTAGTGCCAACTTCGGGGATCTTGGACTTCTACATGGAGGTCCCTCTGTTCCTCAGTACTCCATATAGACCTACGATTCATAGTGTTCTACCCTTATTAGTCCTCCCAACGTGCGTCATCTCGCACTTATCTTACTAAATGATTCTGCTCTGCCCCTCCCCACTGTGCAGCGTCCATAACTGAACACAATGAGGGTCCAAGCAAATATTGATAGAGGAGGAGGCCATCTAGCACCTGGTGCTGTTGAAAGAGCAAGGGTAGTCTGTATCCCAATTGTATAGACCCACCTTTTCCACAATTCCCTTTATAATCTCCGGTTAACAAAATCTTTCAATCTCTGATTTAAAATTAGCAATTGTTGCCCTATCACTGCCCACCTCTCCCAACCCTCCCCACATCAACTGCTGTTTGGGGAAAGGAATTTCATGTAGAAGTGTTTCCAAATTTCAATTCCTGAAACCCTGGTTCCAAATTTTAGACTCCATCCTGTGGTCTCAGACCCCCTAACCAGTTGAAATAGTCCTCAATAAGAGTGCATCTTAATATCTTAAAAATCCCAACCAAATCACCCCTTAACTTTCTAAATTCCAGGCCATTGAACTGTAACGTATCCAAGTCTTTGCATTCCGGCTAACTTCTGCCAGATTGTTTCCTACTGGAAGTTCTAGAATCAGGGCCGTCACACAGAGTTCCGTATTCCTTTTTCCAACAAGAAAGAGAACATAGACACCGCATTGAAGTTGCCTTCACTTTCTCACTTCACCTTCATCAGAGGCCAACAGACACGCCCATGGGAAGGTCAATGGTTCAACACTGGGTTTCCCAACCATATCGTGCCACCTTCACTTTCTGGAAGGGCTTATAGATGGGTAGATATCTTTATTAGTCACATGTACATCGAAACACAGAGTGAAATACATCTTTTTGCGTAGAGTGCTCTGGGGGCAGCCCGCAAGTGTCGCCATGCTTCCGGCGCCAACATAACATGCCCACAATTTCCTAACCTGTACGTCTTTGGAATGTGGGAGGAAACCGGAGCACCCGGAGGAAACCCACGCAGTCACGGGGAGAACGTACAAACTCCTTACAGACGGCGGCCGGACTTGAACCCGGGTCACTGGCGCTGTAATAGCGTTACGCTAACCGCCGCACTACCGTGCATCCGCCAACCTACGGAAACCAATCCCACCTCCTGGTTGATCTCCATCACCAATGAAACGGCCGGGGGAAGGGGTACGAACATTGTCGTCAATGGTGAGAGGGCAGATCAAGCCATAAAGTCATCCCGTCGCAATGCCAATCACTGTTGGCCATAATATGCTGTAAGTTATTCCCTGCTGTGGATAATACAATAATTGCACTTCATTTATAATGACTGAGTGTATAACTTGCTCTCTTCTTACGTCATAACTAGCCTCTCCCCCTCTTTACCTCAGTTCCCTCTCTCTCCCTGTGCTCCATTGAAGAGAGGTCACGTGCTCCCGCTCCCCTCGCCCCCGCCGAAACCGGGTCACGTGCTCCCCACCAACGCCCCACCCACTTTGCCCCCACCCGCCAGCCCACCGCCGAGCGCGCAAGCGCGGTTCACCCCTTTCCCCCCCCCCCCCCCCCCCTCCCGCCTGGGGACAGTTGGGCGTTGGAATCGGCTTCGGGCTTGTGCCCGGGAGCGGGCTCGCACCTGCCATTGGTCAGCGGTCCGAGGCAAGAGCGCGGTGATTGGCTGGGACCTGTTGCTAGCTGAGGAGTGGCGCGGGAGTGTGACTGAAACCCTCTCACACCATCTCCGGGTGGTGTCCGGTGCGGGCGTGGGCTGCGTCGCTGCCGAATTTCCCTCAAGAAATTTTCATTCCATTATAAAAAAAACAATTCCATCAACGTTTATTTTACAAATCCCGCTTTAAAATACTTCAACTCTAAAAAAAATCAAGGTAGTTTTTCTCAAAGCCTTGGTGATTTCCAGGACTTAATCAAAATAAGAGCGTTTTCTATGTTTAAAATTAAGAAAAATTATAGCCTGATTACGAAAAACAAAACAGCCACGATTGAATGGCGGAGCAGATCCAATGGGCTGAATGTCTTGGTGTAATGTTAATTTTCACTGATAATTGATTAGTCTAATCAAAGTTCCCAAACTTTATTTTGCTGTGCTGTACTAGATATATTTTTCTGTTTCCACTTACCCTTTTATTATTATAAACATTGAATAAATACACCACTCTTCTAATTTTACCATGCAAACCCACATTTGAAAATCCAGTGCAGATGAAGGATCTCAACCTGAAATGTCGACAGTCCATTTCCCTCCAGCATCCAGATGCTTCCTGACCCTCTGAGTTCCTCCAGCAGATAGCTTTTTGCCCCACATTTGAAAACCCAGCTGTTAAATAAAGTACTTCAGACACTGGAAATCTGAACTAAAAGTGGAATATGCTGGAAATATTCAACAGGTCAGGTAACATCTGTGGAGAGGAAAACAACGTTAACGGCGATGACTTTTCGTCACAATAACAAAAAAGATTCCCTCTCCCTGCTTTCCTCATAATAATTACAGATTTCATTCATTTCCTCCTATTTAAACCCTCTGATCATTCACGCCTTTTGTTAATCACGAGTCTTGCACAGCTTCTATCGCCCAGCATGTCATTCCAGCTCTCCCCATCACACAACTTTCGTTCTCTGCCTCCGGCCGCCCCAAGTTATGACTACTTTTTAAGTGTGGGTTTGAACCCCATTCCATAAGTTAGACTCATAGTCTAGTTCAATTGTGAGGAAGTGCTGCACAGTCAGGAGTGCAGTACAGAGGGACTGCTACATTTTCAGAGGCCTTTCACGGGTGGCGCAGTGGTTCAAGGGTTAGTGCCACATGGCTCCAGCAACCCAGGTTCAGTCCTGACCTCCAGTGCTATCTGTGTGGATTTTTCACATTATTCCTGTGATCGGGTGGTTTCCTCCAGATCTTATGTGACATTATAAAGAAGATGTGGTAGGTTAACTGGCTACAGTAAATTGCCCCGAGTGTCACTGAAGGACAAAAGAATCAGGAGTAAGCTGATGGGCATGTGGGGAAGAATGGGTTACGAAGAAGTAAGTGGGAAAATGGGACTAAAGGTTGCTCTCTCAGAGCTAGCATAGACTCAATAGGCTGAATGGCCTTCTATGTCAGAAGAAAATATGAGAAGTCATCTGAGATGTTTAACAAAAATCTCAACAACCCTGTTGGTGGATATAAATTATCTGAGGTCACAATTGAAATTACAAATCTAGGTCTTCTAGCCAATCTTTATCACTCAATTAGCACCCTCAAGATGCATACCTGCTTATTAATTGTTTTTTGTAGGACTGTTCTCTGTATAAATGAACTGCATTTAGGAAGTCCTTTGAAATGTCATGAAAGGTCCTATGAAAATTAATTCTTAAGTGTGATACTGGGAGTTTCCCCAAACTCATTTCCTGATTGGTAATCATAACTTTGATGAAAATTGTAGCTACTGAGTGTATATGAGAAGGCTGCAGAGATTTCAGCATCTGATTCCCTTTTAGGAATTTATCTCCAAATACTTTAGTCTGATGTATAGAAAAGGTTTCCTGTAACTGCCATATTTACATCCTGTTACACATTCTTTGTTTTTCATTGTTGATTACTTACTACTTTAAACCAGCCCAGCTTCATTGACAAAAGAATGAGTACAACCTTATAGCTATTTTAGGTAGCTGAAAGGAATGTGCAATATTCTAAGGCACCACTCACCTGCCTGGAAGTTCATGTTGACTGCACTCAGAATGAATGAGAATTTCTTAATATCAGATCTGATTCCTAGTGCAGATTGCAAATTCAGCAGAGGGGAAAACATTTATCAAAAGCCATCAAAAAGCAAGAAGCTGCAGATGTTGGAAACAATGGTCAAGATACTCAGCAGGTCAGGTAGTATCCATAGAGAAAAAAACAGTTAATGCTTCATGTCGATGATGTTTCATATGATGTTCTACCTGCTCAGTATTTACACCATTCTCTGCCTTTATTCCTTTGACTTCAATGGGCTGTAAAATTTCATATAGCAGATTCTTCTCATATTTGTTTGCATTGTAGGTTCTTCAAGGTATAATTCCTGGCCTCAGGCACTTATGATCTGGCACTATTTCCTTTGTGCACAATGGAATAGATGAAGGGTAATATGTGTCTGTGGATACAGCTAAATCTGCGGGATTATAGGGATGGTGGAGAGAGGGTCACTAGTCACAGGCCTGATCAGGTCGAGGGGGCTGAGGAAGAAGCTGAATTGACCACCAGAGGAATGCAGACTAGGAGAGGTGGTGAGGTGGGTTGTGGCCTTGGGAGATAGGGGTGTGTGAGATTTGCGTTTAGAGTGCTTTTGCAGGGAGGAACAGTGGATAGAAAGTAATTATAGGACTTACATTATGATGAATAGTATTAAAATAAAAATTGAAATTACCAACAATACTCAGCAGGTCAGGCCATGGAGAGAGAAAAATAGTGCTACTGTTTCAGGTACAAAAGGGTTTCCAGGTCATTGCTTTTCTTCCATGAAAAAATTAAGAAAGACTATCATTTTATTGTGTCTTTCAGCAGGATGTCCCAACGCACTTATGTCGGTTAAATACTCTTGAAGTGCAGTTATTCCTAATGTAGTATGAACACAAGAATCCAACACAAGAAATAGAAGGAGGAGGAGGCTGAGTGACACAGAACTAAGTGGAAATGTGAGTGGTATTGAAGATGCAAAGAAATTTTAAGGTGATATAGGCAAGCTGAGCAAGTGGGGAACAGTATGGCAGATAGACTACAATGTGGAAAAATGTGAGGTTAGCCACTTTGTAGAAAAAAAGAAAAGCTAAGCAATTTTTTTTTAAATGGGAAGAGTTTGAGAAAAGTTCAAAGCGATCTGGTTGGCTTCTTATATCAGTCACTGGAAGCTAATATGCAGGTGAAGCAGGCAGTTAGGCAAGTGTTATGTGGCCTATATTGCAAGTGGATTTGAATCCAAGAGTGATGATGTTTTACTACAATTATTCAGGACCTTGGTGAGACTACATCTGGAGTATTGTGTTCAAGTTTGGTCTCCTAACCTGAAGAATATACTGGTTATAGAGGGAGCCCAGCAAAGATTCATCAGACTGGTTCTTGGGATGGCAGGTCTGTCAAATGAGAAGAGACTGAGTAGGCTAGGCATCTATTCTCTAGAGTTTAGAAGAATGAGAGGTGACCTCATTGAAACATAGAAAATTCTTAGAGGGCTCAATAGGATAAATGGGGGAATGGGAGGTGGGATGTTTCCCCGAAATGAGGAGTCTAGAACTAGATTACAGTTTCAAGATAGGAGCAGGCCACTTAGGATTGAAATAAAGAAAAATACCTCCTGCCAGAGGGTAGTGAATCTTCTCTGAATTCTCTACTCTGATGGTCTGTGGAGGCTCAGTCATCTAAATTCCTATATATTAGAGGAATCAAGAGATAAATTAGTAAATTGGTTTATTATTGTAACATGTACCATAATACAGGTCATCTCACCACATCAGTACACTGAGGTAGTACAAGGGGAAACAATAACAGAAAGCAGAATAAAGTGTTGCAGTTATACAGAAAGTGCAGTACAGGCAGACAATAAGGTGCAAGGCCAAAACGAGGTAGGTTGTAAGGTCAAGAGTCCATCTTATCATACATGGGTCTTATAACAGTGCAATAGAAGCTGTCCTTGAGCCTGGTGGTACGTGCTTTTATGCTTTTGTATCTTCTGCCCCATTGGGGGGAGGCTGGTTTCCGTGATGTGTAAAGCTGGGGCAGGAAAATTGTGTTGAGGTAGAAGATCAGCCTGGATCTTGATGAATGGTGGAGCAGTCTTGATTGGCTTCATGCGCCCACCCTACCATTCAATAAGATAATGACTGATCTTTCACCTCAATGCACTTTCTTGTACAAATCCCTCTTACATTCCTGTGCTATGGAATTGCAATCAATGCAACCAATAAGTCAGGGAACATCATCCCTGCATTCCTATCAAGCCCCATTAGAATTATATATATTTCAATGTGATCATCTCTCTTTAAAACTCTAGGAAGTTGAGAGAATAGAAAGAACTATTTTGCATACAAGCAATGTGTGATGTCCCATCCAAAAATGTATGCCTCAACCTTTTATAAGCAGCTTTAAGTGAAACTAGTTACTTTTATATCCAGATATCAGGAAGTTACAGGGAAAAGGCTGAGATGGTCCTGCCATTCAGGATTGAGATTATCCACAAGGCGATTTCAAAATGGGACACGTTGGTTGGATCTCTGAAGGGATTGCTGCACTGTGGCAGGTGAGTAGAATGAAGGCCCTCTCCACTTTCCCAGGTGGACATTAAAGATCCTCAGGTTAGATTCAGATTAGTTTATTGCCATATACACCAGGGTGCGGTGCGATGAAATTCCTTGCCCGCGTGAAGCTCCCAGATTAAGCAGCACACGTGGTAATAATAAGTATAGCAAAAAATCCGGAAATGAGCGCAAAACAACAGAATGGTGCAAAGTATGAATGATGCAAAGATAGTAGTGCAATCCGTAGTGCAAGTAGTTCATTCTACTTCTCACCTGCCACAGTGCAGCAATCCCTTCAGAGATCCAACCAATGTGTTCCATTTTGAAATCGCCTTGTGGATAATCTCAATCCTGAAAAGAAATACTAAAGTGACAATAATGGAATAATCAAGAGAGGTGGAATTAAGAGACTGAGAACATGGCAGCACCACTGGGAAAGGGATGTGAAGGAGGTGATTGATTCAGGAGTCTGATAGCAGTGGGGAAGAAGCTGTTCTTGAGTCTGGTCGTCTGGGCTTTCAAGCTCCTGTATCTTTTCCCAGAAGGTAGAAGAGAGAAAAGGGAATGGTCAGGGTGGCGGGCATCCCTGATGATACCATTAGCTTATGTAAAGATGAGGGAGTTATCGCCGGTTCTGTGGCCAATACTAATCCTTCAGTCAACTTTTCCAAAACAGATTATCTGCTCATTATGACGTTGATATTTGTGGGAGCTTGCTGTGTGCAATTTGGCTGTCATGTATCCTGCATTATAACAGTCACCATGCCTTCAAAACTACTCAGCTGGCTTTCAGATGTCCTGATAAGGATGTGAAAAGCATGATAGAACTGCAAGTCTTGTTTTTAAGTTGCAAGCCATTATATTCCACCTTCCATCCAAAAAATATTTCTTCACTGTCTCCTCCTCGTTGTCCTTTCCGAATAGTCATGACTCTTTCAATTTCTTGTGCCTCTTTCAATCAGATGACTCGCATGTGCAGCATAGTCATTAAAAATGAAGACTGCCAATTGAAGGTAAATGTGTAAATTGGAAATTGGGATTGATGAACCTGAAATGAGAGATGAAACATAGGAATTTGGAGTAATCATTCTCTGAGGAAGTACTGGTGCATGATATTTTGTAGATCCCCCAAACAAATATTGCTAACACTGCAGAAATGTAAACCAGAGCTTCATTGATTATCTACACTGCAAAGGAGCATAATTCTTAATTATCACTATGAATTATATATTTCGAGATTGTTCCAAGGATTTTCACGATGCATCACAGAAGCAGCTGCAATGTTGTGTTACAAGGTTGTAAATCAATTAAAATAACTAAGATAATAAGATAAGCTCTTGGAGAGAGCAATTTGCATCCTGACATTGTGTATGAAGCTCTTAACAGACTGTAAAAGAACATTTAATTATAAAAAATAAATTACAAGAGCTGTTAAAATGAATTTTTATTTTTTAATTATTTTGTGCACTTAAGTTGGAAGTTTAATGAACTAATTTTTTAACAAGTCCACACTGTATGATGTATGATGTTTTATGCACCTGCCCACATGTTTTGATAGACAGAAAGTTTTGCCTTGCTTTATTCCTATTTAACTCACACCATGATGTCACTATCCACCATTCCCAAAATCCTGCGGCAGAATGTATCAGACCATTACCACTCACTTACCTATTGGTCTGTTTATATTGTGCACAGAGAAGTTCACATTTATGCTCACATTTTTTGTTGCATGTGGAAGGGGTACTTATTTTTCTGATAGACTACTTATTAGGGGTGATGTAGAGTTAGTAAATATAGTCAAACCAAGTAGAAAAGATGTCAGACAGAAAACCTCTTGGACAAACCTTTGAAGCATTCTATTGTTTAATCAGATATTGCTTCATATTGGGACTCAACAGAGGAAGAGTTAATGATCTTCATGAGATGAAAGTAATGTCACCATGTGGAGAGAGTTTGATTAGTATTGTTGTTTTGACTGTTTGTTTGTATCTTCAGTTGTATTCCAATTGATCTGAGACCAGACCCAATGATGATTAGTCAGCTGTACTGCAGACTGATCTAAGCTGGTTTAGCAATGCGATGCACCATCAGCAGAGCTCTGTACATTCATCTCTGCTCTGTTACTCATTTTACATTTTGCAGTTGCTTCTACGTTTTCCTAAAAAATAGTTGACATGGAGACCCATGGAAGTGTTTATAAAATACAACTCTGCAGCAAGCTGGAGTTAACCCCCCACAAAATTTATACATGTTGCGGTAACCTCTAGGTACTACATCTTGGGGAGGATTTATTGGTCTCAGAAGCAGTACAGCACAGATTAGATGAGATTAGTCATATACAGCAGGGTGCAATGAAATACCTTGCTCGCGTGAAGCTCATAGAGTAAACTGTATAATAATAAATACAACAATAAATGCCACGATGAGTGCAAAACAATAGAATGGTGCAAAGATAGTGGTGTAATCGGAAGTAGTGCAAAAAGAAAACGTAAGTGACAATAATGGAATAATCGACAGAGGTAGAGTTAAGAGACTGAGAATGTGACAGCATCGTCAGGAAGGGGGATGTGATTTACTAGTTATCAGGTCAGGCTAGTGAAACAAGACATGATTCCCCTTGAGTGTAACTGTTAACAAGGTAATCCAATTGAGGTATTTCAGATAATCAAATGATTTGACTGAGTAGCTAAGGATAAGTGCTGAGAAATTAATTCCCAATCATTAATGTTAAACTGTGGCAGCAATACATTCTGCTCTGCTTCTTAAATTCATTCCATTGAAGTCAGTGAAATGGATTTAAGAGGCAGAGTCCAGTGCATTTAGGTTACCAAAGAGTGTGTTTTATGCTAATTGCAGGTGATGAATTTTTAGGGAAAACTATTTCTTCTATTGGGATAAGTTCAAAAACAGCACAAATTGCATGAAAATAAATGCCAGTTTATATAATAAAGATGTCAAAAGTATTTACACAAAGGGTAGTGGAAATCTATAATCCCCTGAAATGTTGACGAGGATGCAGAGGTCAATTGATAATTTAAAAAACTGAGATCGATAGATCACCTTTTGGGTAAGAAGATTAATAGATATAGAACTGGAGTAGTAAATAGAGTTGAGATAGTTTGTCCATGATCTAATTGAATGGTAGAACAAGCTCAAGAGGCTGAATGGTCAGTGCTCATCCCGTGCCTTGGAAGGGCACTTGGTTTTACTGCCAATATCTGACTTGATCATTGGATGTATAGATTGTCCAGTCCGGATGAGGGCGTGTCAACCTGAAATGATGTGCCTCCACAGATGTGCCTGACCCACTGAGTTCCTCCAGGTCTCCCCTCAGCCTCCGACGCTCTAGGGAGAACAACCCAAGTTTTTTCAACCTTTCCTTATAGCTCATACCCTCTAATTCAGGCAGCATCCTGGTAAACCTCTTCTGCACCCTCTCCACAGTTTCCACATCCTTCCTATAATAGGGTGACCAGCACTGCATGGAATACTCCAAGAGTGGTCTGAATAAAGTTTTATATAGCTGCAGCATGACTTCCTTACTCTTATACTCAACACCCCTACCAATGAAGACAAGCACGCCATACGCCTTCTTTACCACCTTATTCATTTGCATAGCCATTTTCAATGAACTATGGACTTGGACCCCAAGATCCCTCTGTACCCCAATGCTACTAAGGGCCCTATCATTAACTGAATACTTTCTCCTTTCATTTGACCTCCCAAAGTTCAACACCTCACACTTGCCCGGATTAAACTCCATCTGCCACTTCTCTGCCCATATCTGTAACTGATCTATATCCCACTGTAGGAGGCAAAAGTTAGTGGTAGACCCAAAGACTGGGATAAATGCAGAATCCAGCAATAAAAATAATAAAGAGAGAGACAATAAGACATTGTTAGGTTCTGGAGAAGTGCCAGAGGATGGGAAAACTGTCAACATGACAGCAACATTCAATAAAACAGGGAGGCAAAAAGTGGCTATAGGCCGATTAGCCTAACATCTATTGTTGGAAAAATGTTAGAATCAATTACTAAGGAAGAAATAGCATGATGTTAGGAAAATTGTAAGCTCATCAAGCAGAGTAAGTATGGCTTCACAATGGGGAAATCATGTCTAACAAATTTATTGGAGTAATACACACAAAGTGCTTGAGGAACTCAGCAAGTCAGGCAGCATCCATGGAGAGAACTAAACAGTCGACGTTTTGGGCCGAGACCCTTCCATCAGGATTGGAAAGGAAGAGGGCAGAAGCCAGAATAAGAAGGTGGGGGGGAGGGGGAGGAGCACACACAGGCAGGGGAGAGGCGAGTCCAGGTGAGGGGGGAAGGTAGGTGGGTGGGGGAGGGAGGAGATGTAAGAAGCTGAGAGGTGATCGGTAGAAGAGGCAAAGGGCTGAAGAAGAAGGAATCCGGTAGGAGAGGTCAGTGGACCATGGAATAAAGGATGGAGGAGGGGAGGAGGGGGAGGAGAGGAGATGGGCAGGTTATCAAGGTGGGGGAAGGGAGCCATAGGAATAAGGGAAGACAAATGAGTTGGGGGTGGGGGGAGAAAAAGAAAGGGTGGAGTTACCGGAAGTTAGAGAAATCGATGGTGAGGCTGTCAGGTTGGAGACTCCCAAGGCGGAATATGAGGATCTGTTGCTCCAACTCTCTCCTGGCCTCAACGTGGCAGTAGAGGAGGCCGTGGATAGACATGTCAGTGTGGGAATGGGATGTGGAATTGAAGTGAGTGGCTACTGGGAGGTCCTGGCTGTTGTGGCAAATTTATTGGATTTTGAGGAAGGCTCAACCTGAATGGATTGGGGGGAACCAGTAGATATATAATGTATGTCGATTTTCAGAAGCTACTTGACAAGGTTCTTCACAAAAGGTTAAGTTGCAAAATAAGAGCTCATGGTACTGGAGGTAACATATTGGCATGGGTAGAGGATTGGTTAACAGCAGGTAGGGATAAGAAGGACATTTTCAGGTTTGCAACCTGTGACTAGTGGGGTACTACAGTGATTAGTGCTGGGATCACAGCTGTTTATAATATATAAATTGGAGGGAGGAAGCAAAAGTACAGAGGATGTTTGCTGAATTTGTTGGTGACACAAAAATAAGTGGGAAGGCAATTTGCAGAGAGATACTGATAGGTTAGCTGAATGGAAAAAATACTTGGCAAATGGACTATAATGTGGGTAAATGTGTTGTTTGTTTTCGCAGGAAGAACAAGAGTATTTAAGTAGAGAAAAATTGCAGAAAGCTGCAGCGCAAAAGGATTTGGGGTCCTAGTGCATGAAACGTGGAAAGTGCAGCGTGTAATAGAGAAGGCTAATGGAATGTTGTCCTTTATTTCAAGGGGTTTGAAGTATAAGCAGAAAGAGTGAAGGCTTCCTGCAACTTTACAACACACTAGTGAGACCACATCTGGAGTATTGTGAATACTTTTGGTTCCCCTATTTAAAGAAAGATATTATTTCATTGAAGGTGGTTCACCAGGCTGATCTTAGGTTTAGAGGGGTTGTTCTAGGAGGAAAGATTAAACAGGTTAAGACCCTACTCGTTGGAGTTTAGAAGAATGAGAGACGATCTTAATGAAACATAAGATCCTTAGAGGGCTGGACAGAGTAAATGATGACAGGATGTTTCTTCTCATGGAAGAGTTCAAAATCAGAGAGCATGTTCACATAATAAAGGGATAGCCCATTTAAACTTGAGATGAGGAGAAGTTCTTCTCTCAGAGGATAGTGAGCCTTTTGAACTTTTTAGCACAGAGCTGTGGGGCAGATTAAGTTGCAGTGAAGTATGACCATAAGAAGTGGGTATGTTTAAGGGTGAAGATGAACAGATTTCTAATCAGTCAGAAAATCAAGGATTATGGGGAAAGGGCAGAAAAGTGGACTTGAGGAATGTCAGATCAGTCATGGTGCTTTTGAATAGCAGCACAGAAATGAGGGGCTGAATGGCCTACTTCTGTTCCTACTTCTTATGGTCATATTTCACTGCAACATAATGTGCCCAACCTCCTGCATCCCTCGATAATTGTGCCATGCATTTGCAGTCGTGTGGAGAATAGACATGGTGTCAATAAAATCATATTGCTAACACACTCTGATTCATTGCATCCACCAAGAAATGCTCTCTTTGAGACAAACAATATAGTTAACACTCCCTGATTCCTTTGACATTTTCTTATTTGCTGTGAAAAGTCAACAGTTCGCACTTATAAAAATCACAGTCTCAGATCTGACCCTGTAGACCTTCAAACAGGTTTCAATGTTATCTGACATTTTCTACCCACTTTCATGTTGAACAGGGAGAGGTGTGGCTCAACTCTTCACCTTTGCAATGAAATACGTTCTCAGAGGCAAATGCAAATCGTACCTACAAGATCGTGTCCAATTCTGAGCAGTGTGCTGTAGGATGTATGTCAAGTTTTTACACAGAGTGCCCAGGACCATTAGCAGAATGGATGTAAGAATGAGACACTTCATTTATGTAGAATGACTGGAGAAGATGGGGTTTTCTCCTTAGAGTAGAGAAAGTGGAGATTTGTCAGTGGTGTTTGAAATGAGGGCCTTTGAAGACATCGATTTGGGATAATTTACAAGAACTTCAGGCAGATGATAGGAACCTTTATTACAAAGTCCACTGTAATTTTGAATGAGTCACCCAGGAAGGCTTTGGAAGCTTATTCAGTTGTAGATTTCAAAAAGTAATCACATACTTGAAAAGGTTAAATTTGCAGGTCTGTGGGAAGAGCTGGAGAAAATAATTGTAATTGGAAAGCCAGGATGGACAAAATGAGTCAAGTGGCCTCTTCTGCATTCTATGACTCTGTAAAGTGAATTATCTGGACTTGACTAATCAATGGAAATGGCTGGGATTTACCCGCTGGTGGTGACAGTAATCCAAGAGGTATTACCATGTACAAACACTAAACAGTAAAATACACGAACATTTATGCTTAACGAGTGTGCATTGGTATAAGGCATAATCTAAATACAGCTTTCTGACATTTTAACTGTTGATTTGGGAGTGTGAGAGAATGCTTTTAATATTTTTCCCCCATATTCTAAAGCAAACAACTGGTGGGAATTTAGAGAAAGCATAGAAAGTAGTGATATGGCTTTCTTGCACTGAGTATTTATTTCCTTTACTTTACTGGAAACTATAGTTATAAAACTATATTCCAACACATTGCAGTGTGCAATACAGTACCCTGGTGACGTGACTCTCTTACAGGGGATTAACAAGAAAAAAAAAATCCAAGGTTTGTAATAATATAGGAACCCTACAGTTTCTGGAAAAAATAAAACAAAAACAGAAAAAGCTGGAAACATCAGCAGGTCAGATAGTATGTATGGGAAAGGAAACAATTAGTATTTCAGGTTAAAAATACCCTTTGTCACATCTCAGCAGTTTGTTGATTCCTGATCTTCATATAACATTTATTTTTGTTGCCACTATTTTATTCTTCTTCCTTCATCTGCTCTCTCTTTGGAGTAAAGCCCCATTGCTGGTCCTCACCCATGCTTCTCCTTTACCAGTCTGGGACTTGGTAATGTGTGTTGGCAGGCTTTAGAATGTGGTCATCACAGAGTTTGATCATCTTTTCAGCCAGGTGTTCACAAACACACACTTTCAGCAGCAGTTAATGCATTATGATCGCCAAAAGTATCACGTGCTCCTGATGTAATCTATATTATAGAGTCATTGAGTAATACAGCACAGAAACAGGCCCTTGGGCCTAACTTGTCCAAGCCGACCAAAGTACCCACCTAAGCTAGTCCCATTTGCCTGCGTTTGGCCTATATCCCTCTAAACCTTTCCTATCCATGTACTTATCCAGATGTCTTTTATACATCATTATTGCACCTGCCTCAACTACTTTCTCTGGCAACTCATTCGATATACGCACCAGCATCTGGGTGAAGAAGTTGCCTCTCAGGTCTCTTTTAAATCTTTCCGCTCTCAGCTTAAACCTATGCCCTCTGGTCTTAGGATCTCTTTCTTTGGGAAATAGACTTGTGCACATTCACCCTACCTATGTCGGCAGTGTAGTGGTTAGCGTAAAGTTATTACAGTGCCAGTGACCCGGGTTCAATTCCGGGCACTCTCTGTAAGGAGCTTGTATGTTCTCCTCGTGTTTGCGTGGGTTTCCTCCGGGTGCTCCAGTTTCCTCCCACATTCCAAACGCGTACGGGTTAGGAAGTTGTGAGCATGCTATGTTGGCACTGGAGGTATGGCGACACTTGCGGGCTGCCCTTCAGAACACTCTATGCAAAAGATGCATTTCACTGTGTGTTTCGATGTACATGTGACTAATAAAGATATCCTATCCTATCCTATCCTATCCTATCCTATCCTATGTCCTTCATGATTTTATACACCTCTATTAGGTCCCCACATTCCAAGGAATAAAGTCCTAGCCTGCCCTACCTCTACCTATAAGTCAGGCCCTCAAGTCCTGGCAACATCTTCGTCACCACACACCATTTTATAAGTAAATGGTTAAAAGTATTTGATTCGTTTCATTTACTCACTCCTTGACCAAGTGACAATTTTCAAGCTTGAATCAAGGCAATTACCCGGCTATTTGACTGTGGGAGGATGTCACCATCATGCCTGATCCTTTCCATCAAAAGTCGTGATCAGAAAGAGAGAGCAGGATCTCCGTCTAATTCATGAGTGCTGCGTAGAAGATGCCTCCATTACTTTTGCTTCATTCCGTTCCTGGAAGCTTGCTGGTCAAGCAACGGGGAGGAAAGTTATCCAGGTTAACTCTTTGCAACTTCCTCCCCATACTTTGGATTTTGTTCTTTGGAGTGCTGACAGTGCTATTGTGGTAGACTGCCAAGTGGGGGATGGGGGAGTTCCACACATCAACAGTGTGATGGGGCTGAAACAAAACCAGTAGCAAAAAAAAACAGCCGTAATCATTCAGTCTCCTGCCCCAGTTCCTCAGTTCAATGGTTTGTGTCAGCTCAGCAGCCATGCACTGTCAGAACCAGTAACTATTCACATTCATTTCTACCAAGGTTGTCTCTATTTATAAATTAGAGACATCAACAAACGTAGATGAACAACAAAGTATGAAAGGAAATTAACGTTAATCACCATTGAGTGTTACTATCTGTTTCCTAATGATGATGAAATTACCTCCGATGATCTGGCCTTGCAGTGGTTAACTCACGAAACCAAACTCAAAAAAAGGTTTGAGCCCAAAACATTCATTGGGTTGAACATTGTCATCAAATACCATTTATCAAGCTACCCTGGTTTAATTCGATTTCACGCCTAGTTTATCAGCTATTTGGCTGTATACGAGGATAGTGGAAATTCATTGGCTGACAGAAGGCGAGGTAAGCTATGAGCTCGTTAATAAATAAGCCTCAGATGGAGGTAGTGGACCAATAAACTCTCTGGGATGGCTGGAGCAATGAGAACTGGAGTTTGGGAAAGAGTATCACATCCTTAGGTGTGCTGCAATAAGCCTATTTAAAAGGAATAAGATTTAATTATTAATCCTCAATTATTTTTTTACGGATAAAAAGGTAGGATTAATGCCTACAAAAAAAGCTGTAGGAAATGCATCTACATGAATTTTTCAGTGCGAAAGACATCGAGGATTTTTTCCCCCCCATTCAAAGGCATGTGAAGGAGCTGGAGTGAACTGGTTGCTATGGTAATGGGAGGCTGCAGAAGGAGCCTGAGAAAGTGAAATAAGGACGAAGAAAAGCTTTTGTTTGGGTATTTTCTTTTTGAAAAGATTGGAAGAAAAGGGGGGAATGGCGGATCGAATCCCTGGCTATGGTGGGCTGTATGACACCAGCTCTCTGCTGCAGTTTTGCACTGGTAAGTTCTTGGACTCTGAGGCTTTCAGCTTTACTGAAGGCCTACATGGCAGAAGCTAAATATAGAGCTCTCTATTGCAGCAGAATGGTTCGAAATGCATTACTGTTAAATTAATATCTTGCTTTAATCTCAATCTGATTGCTTCTATTTAAGTAACTGAATAGATGATTAAATGTTTTATTTTTCTTTAAAAAAGCTTTCCTGCTTCACCTGTTTTGTATCCTCTTGCATACTTTACTGCTTGCATTGGGAGACCAGTGTAGCTTAAGGATATGAATTGGCACACAGCTACCTTTTTTTTAAACTGCTGTTTTAATTTTATTAGTTTATAGGGAATATGCATAGGTTTGACATGCTGGCAATTATTGTGAATGATTATTTTGTCCACAGCCTAGAGTGAAACTGAAGAAACCTCTATACAGGATCTGTTCATTTTAGTTGTTTTCACTTGATTTGTGATTCATAAATGATTTGAGCTTTAGAGTAGCACCAACCTGATTGAGAACAAGCTGTTGCATTGTGTGGGTTCTTAAAAGTGTGTGGTTGTGAATGTGGACTTTATAAATTTCTATAAAAAAAATGTGGCACTTTGCAGGAAGTTTGTGTTTGTATAACTGTAGGTGTCCATGAGAGGGCTCATGGAAATCACAAAGTCAAAGCAACATAGTGTTTTAATCATCATGTGTTTAAATCTATGCATGTTAAAAAGTAGGTTTGTAATTGACAAAGTTATTTTTGTCTTCTGGTTTGCAAATTATTTTGCAACTTTTAGGTATCCCTTTTAATGCAATGCACAGTCATGTTTTGTATCAAGAATGCTATGATCTCACTGGCTTTAAAGTTGTTATTTTAAACTTTACAGCTCTCCATTGACCATGTATGGATTAGTAGGTCATGAATAGTAACTTTAAATCTCTCTGCGCGCATTTCCTGTGTACTACTGGTTTGCAGTGTACTTGAACTGAAGGAATCAACAGAGGATGAAAACCTGAGTAATTTCTGACTTTCTCAAGCGGTACTGAGTTTGCAAGTGTTTGGTCTCAGGATGAGGTGGTCACTGGTATTTGTGCAGGAAGAGAGCCTTGGTATGCCTGTAATATTAACACAGAACATAGAACAGTACAGCACAGGAACAGGCCCTTCAGCCCACATTGTCTGTGCTGAACACGATGCCATACTTTTGGAAACTTTCATGCAATTTACAATTTGTGAATACCCACCCAGAATAAATGGGAGTGACCAGTTGAGCACATTTAGCTTTGTAATTTCTCGGCATATTTTTTATTTATAATCTTTATAATATTTTATTTATAGTATTTATCATCACAGCGCTTTTCTCTTTTGCCCTATGTTTGGTGTGGGATGCAGGAGGAGGGAAAGTGGGAGACCCATTCCATTTTACCAAACTAGAAATTTGTAGCTGGTTCTCCAATAATTCTAGAATAGAGATGTAGCTTTCACTGTGAACAGATGAACGTAAAATTTTCTGAGTTTGGTAGCAGGAGAATCTGTTTCTCACAACACATTTGTGAGTTCTTTTTAAGCAAGTAATAAGGATAGAGCTTCTAACCAAATATCCTTTTATTGAAGGTGTATAACATTCATCTAACAGTAATAGCTGATACAGCTGTGTATTGGAAATCATTACACATGGTACGTGGTTCTTAAAAAGCATACATACATCCAAAATGCTTTCTCTTTTTAAAAACTCGAGTATCTACATGAAATTATTCTTTCAATTAACATTTGCAAACAATATACAGATACACAAGTAACCAATTATTTCTAAATGTACACAGGCAATTATAAATGTGGCTTAATGTAACTCTTGTTTAATCGTCTCAATTATAATCCTGCAATATTAATCAAATTCTTTATAGCACACTCTCCTGATAAAGCCCAAAAATTACTCTAATACTCTTCACATCCTTCCAGGCAGTTTTTCATTCCAGTTTTGTGGGTTCTGGGTTGGCTAATGTGGGACTCCTCCACAGATGAGGCAGACGGATAGTTTGTGAGGTGGACTAGTCCTTCCACTGCATCTGCAGAACCTCTGTGTGCTCTTGATGCATGGCCTCGAGGTTCTCAATACCATCCCAATCGCTACTTCTCCACTTTGAGTAGTCTTGGGCCAGGGATTTCCAGGAGTCAGTGGGAAAGTTGTACTACTTCAAAGATGTGATCAAGGCCTCATTGAATCTGTCCTCTGTCTATCCAGTAACTTCTTTCCATGATAAATCTTGGTATAGCATTGTCTCTTTTGGGAGTCTGGTGTCAGACATGTGGACAAACTGGCCTGCCCAACTTAGCTTACTGACATAAATCTCACTTCTGTTCTGAAGTATTAGGCAGGCATGGTAGTGTAGCGGTTAGCATAACGTTATTACAGCACCAGCAATCTAGGTTCTATTCCAGCCACTGTCCGTAAGGAGTTTGCATGTTCTCCCTGCGTCTGCATGGGTTTCCTCTGGGTGCTCCGGTTTCCTCCCACATTCCAAAGACGTACAGGTTAGGAAGTTGTGGGCATGCTATGTTGGTGCCGGAAGCGTGGTGACACTTGTGGGCTGCCCCCAGAATGCTCTACGCAAAAGATGCGTTTCACTGTGTGTTTTGACGTACATGTGACTAAAGATATCTTATTATATTGGCTGTACGTAGTATATTAATTTTCTAAACATCAGTTATAAACCCCAACTTTAGACCAATGCACTCATTAGCTGGTACAATAATTACAGCTGCACATTGTTTCCAAATATCACAATCCCAATAATTTTTTTCTTCATATTTTCCATTGCTTTGCCTTCATGTACAACCGTTTCATGAGATATCTCTATTTGTTTTCCCGTTGCGACTGCACTTTTCCTTTGCTGACCCTTTTGAAGCCAGGAAGCCATCCTTCTCAGGATGGTCTCCAATGCACACAAGTGGGCCATCAACCCCCCCCCCCCCACCCCTGAAAACATCCAACACAATCTAAGCATTGAGCAGGCTGGTTTGCAGTTCTGTGAACAGCTGAAGTCCTATTAACAGCCTGCTCTTTCCCAAGATTTGTGCAGTCTCTTCCATCACTGCAGCACTATCTAATTTCAGGATAAGGTATTACTTGGTATTTGTGTAGGAAGAGCGACTAGGTGGAAGATAAGATTCTTGGTGTACCTATACCATCTCATGACAGGTCTTGGAAACTACTGTCGGATCCAGTTATTTTCGAATCTGCAGGTTCTTTCAGGAGTCCAGGAATGAGTTGAAAACAACTTGGTGCTTCACGAAGTTTTATTGAAAAAGTTTAAAACAAAGAAACAGTCACAGCACATGGCATTAGCTTTACTACTGGGAGATGAGCCGAGACAAAAAGAACTAAAGATGAGCTAGGGCCAGGGCAGGTGGTGGTGGGGGTGGGGGGGGGGGGGTGGGGGCTGGGGAAGAGAGCAAGAGATAGAGAAAGAAATAGAGGCAAAAGAGAGATAGAGGCAAGAGAGAAATAAGCAAGAAACGACACCTTTTATACCTGAGATAAGAGGTACTCCTTAGCTAACAATAGTCCAATCAGGAAACCTATTAGATACCTGTGGCCAAACCAACCAATGAGAACACACATTCACCTGATGGACGAACCAATAAGCTAGGAAGTGGCCATTCCTTGTGCAGCCACTTGAGGTGTATTAAACACTATGCATGTTTAAAAAAAACTATATAAACAGTTGAATCCAACACTACTGTACAATCCACTGATGTCCGTGCAATGTAAATGGCGGCGATAAGTTAGTGCAGTGAATTGACTTCTTGATGAGAAGTCTACAAATCCCTTGGACTTGATGGCTAATGTCCTTGAATCTTAAAGGAAGTGGCTGCAGAGATGGTGAATGCATTGGATGTAATCTAACAAAATTCCTTGGATTAGAGACCTGAAGTATAACAACACTGGTCAAGAAAGGAGAGAGGCAGAAAGTAGGTCAGTTAGCCTAACATCCCTCATTGAGGAAAATGCTGGAATCCATTTATTAACGAGGTAATAGAAGTACAGTTAGAAAATTTTAAGACAATTTGAGCAGAATCAACATGGCTTTATGAAAGAGAAATCATGTATGACAAATTAATTGGAGCACTTTGTAGATGTGGATAAAGGGGAACTAGTTGATGTGTTTGGATTTCCAGAAGGCATTTGATAAGGTGCAACATAAAAGGTGAGTGCACAGGGCTGGGGGTACCATTTGCAGGGTTAGGGTGTTGTTAACTGACAGAAAACAGTCAGGATTAATGGGGCGCTATCAGATCGGCAATCAGCAACAGGGATCATTGCTGGCATTGACAATCTATATTAATGACTGGCATGAATGGGCCAAGTTTGCTGATGACGCAAGTTGGTTGAGGAGGACACTGAGCTGTTAAGGTATACAGGTTGTGAATGGGCAAGAAGTCGGCAAATGGAGAACATAAGAACTGTGAGGTTACCTGCTTTGGAGGGAAGAATGAAAAATGAACATTACTTAAATGGTATGAGATCACAATGTCACAATACATGCAATAGAGTTGGCATGCAGGTGCAGCGAGTAATTAGACTAATGGAGTGTTGGGTATGGAGTATAAAAATTCTGATGTGGCTTTAAAAGACACTGGCGAGACTGTACTGGAGTGTTATGTATTTGGATGCACTGCAGAAAAGATTCACCAGGTTGACTCATAGGCTGACTTATAAAGAAAGGTTGAGTTATTGGAGTTTAGAAGAATGAGAGAATCATTGACATATACCAGATTCTATGGGAGATTGAAGGGTGGATATGAAAGTGTGTTTCCCCTGTGGGGATACCTAGAACTTGGGGGCATTGTTTAACAGTAGGGGGTCGCCCTTTTAAGATGGAGATGTGGAGGAATTTTTTAAGGTTGTGAATCAGTCAGATTTATTATCACTGACGTGTGTTGTGAAATGTGTTGCTTGTACAGTGCAAAGACATAAAATTACTATAAATTACAAAATCAAATAATGCAAAAAAAAAAGGAATAACGAGATGGAGTTCATGGACCATTCAGAAATCTGATGGCGGAGGGGAAGAAGCTGTTCCTTAATCGTGGAGTGTGGGTCTTCAGGCTCCTGTACCTCCTCCCCGATGGTAGTAATAAGAAGAGGGCATGTCCCGGGTGGTGAGGGTCCTTAGTGATGGATGCTGCTGCCTTGAGGCACCGCTTCTTGAAGATGTCCTCGATGGTGGGGAGGGTTGTGACCGTGATGGAGCTGGCTGAGTCTACAACCCTCTGCAGCCTCTTGCAATCCTGTGCATTGGAGCCTCTGTACCAGGCTGTGAGACAACCATCAGAATGCTCTCCACAGTACATAATTTATTGCAATAAATCAATACCTAATTTTCCAAATTCAAGTAACTTGGTGTTTCTGCCTGTCTGTGTCAGAACTGGCCACTTCTGCCTGTCGTCATATTATTTTGATTTTTCTTTTTCATTTTGTATAGTCCAGTCTGCTGAGAGTCTCATGGCCTCATCATTTACAACACATTGCATAGGCAAAGAAGTTTAATGTTCTGGTCACTCCATTTGGTCTTGCCCCATCAGAGATATTCCCTTTGTTCCACCAGACACTTTACTCTGTACTTTCTCTGTAGCTGTGACACTTTACTCTGTACTGTTATTGTTTTTATCTGTACTACCTCAATGCACTCTGTACTAACTCAATGTAACTGCACTGTGTAATGAATTGACCTGTACAATCGGTTTGCAAGACAAGTTTTTCACTGTACCTCAGTACAAGTGACAATAATAAACCAATACCAACCCTCCCCCACCTTCTCTCCTACTAAAACTCCTCTTTCTCAGTTCGAACAAGGGGTCCCAGACCTTAATTGTTCACTGTTTCTCCTTCCACAGATGTTGCCTGACCTGCTGAGTGTTTCCAGCATTTTATGTTTCAGATTTCCAGCATCTGCAGTTTTTTTATATTTTCTTCTTGTGTCAGAGTGTTTGCTGTGAACCTCTGAGAGCCAGCAAAACAATAACTTGCAGCTCATGAGCCATGGTTTGGCTCCCCTGGTCTATGCTGTATTGAAAACACTTGTGTAGGTGAATACTTCCTCAAGTAGTAATTTCTCCTGATTGTTTATGACTTTTATAGGATTTTTCTGTATATTTCAGTCATGTCTTTTCTCTCCCACACACAGAACATACGACACAGTGCAGGCCCTTCGGCCCACAATGTTGTGCCAACTTATATGCCTTGGGTTGCTTCTGTGCCTTTTCCCCAACAGGTTGGACTTTGTTATCAACTTCTCTACCCTGTTGTTGCCCCTTTCATGAAGATAAAAGTTGAGAAAACTTTTTTCCTTGGGACCTTTTTTTTAAACAGAATGGAATGAGTGCAAGGCTGTGTGGAAAGGGCAAGGGGGTGGATCTATTCTGTCACCATTGGAGCAGCCTTGATTGTCTTCCCCCCCATGCTATTTGGGGAAAAGTAACAACTGAAAAATTGTTTCAGGGAAGTGTTCTATTTTGAGCTCTAATATTCCGGCCACTGGTTGGGTTATGTTCTCTGCAACACTGTTTACAGCTGTGTAATGTGGGCAAAATTGCATTGTTGGTCTCTGATGTTCACTCTGAAAGAACAAAGTTGTAACCTGATTGGAAGATTCGTGCCCCTGCACTCTGATTGATCTATGACTTGTCTATGCCCCTCATAATTTTGTTAACAAGGGTAGATGGTAGGACACTAACTAGAGAATGTGGGTTAGGGTAAGGAGGAAATAGTTGAGAGGAGGTCTAAGGAAGAACTTATTTTTCACCCAGAGGGTGGTTGCAATCTGGAATGCACAACTAGAAAGGGTGTGGAAGCAGCTACTCTCACAATATTTAAGGTGTATCCAGTCAAGCACTTGAATCACATAGGTGTCTACAGACCAAATGCTAGTAAATGGGTACTTAATGGTTGATATGGAGAACTGAAGGGCCTTTTTCTGTGCTGTATGACTGACTCTATGAACTGTTAGCTCTCTCAACACTGTCACTTGGAGGGCAAATTCAGTCTGGAACCTTTTGCTCATGTGATATGGGTATAACCTTCTCCTTGAATAGTATTTACCCATTACACAGCTGTTCAACAAAATAAAGGGAGCGTATTTACCTTGTTACTGGACTGATTTGGCAGTAGGATTGCATCTTGCAGAAATTGAGACTGTTGCCATCCAGAACAGAGGAGGTAGGAGAAGATTCTGTTGGAAATTATGAAAGGGTTTCAAAGATACTGAAGGAAATCTTGCTCTGCTGGCAGGAGGGTTGTTAACAAGAAGACAGATTCATCATAATTGTCAAGAGGCTTGCTGGCAGGGGATGAGTGGAAGGAGAGGTTTCTTTCAAATAAAGCGAGTTGGCACACTGCTTGAAAGGGTGATAAAAGTGAATTCAATTGTAATCTTTTCAAAAGGAGAATTCGGTAGATACTTGGAGGAAGCATTTTTGATGCACTAGGGAAAGAATAAACATCATATAGGTCATCCTCGGGCTACGAACGCCTGACATGGACACCCTACATATGAATGAACTCCCATAATATAATTAAATTCAAAAGTCTGACACATGTACATACATTCATTCCTGAATGACAGAACTAGTTTTCTCTCTCTCTCTTTCCCTTCACTTTTATTAATTGTTCATTCTTATCAATCTTGTGTGCTTTTTATGCTATTCAGTACGATGCTGTGGAGGTGTGGTTACCGTATCGAGTGATTTTTTAAAAAATGTATTTTCTGACCTATGGACATAATCGACTTGTGGACGTCTGAACCCACTCGTTACCTGGGTAGTTCCTGTAGTCAGACAGCACCACCAGGTCTGCACTGATGACTGAGCCAGTCAAGGGCACAAAGTGTTGAGTGGCTGCTCTCTGTGTAATAAAGCTCCAGAAAATTTCCTGAAGAGTGAAAAGGAGAGGTTGGACAAACTTGGATTGTTTTCTCTGGAGCATCGAAGGCTGAAGGGAGACCTGATAGAGGTTTATAAAATTATGGGAGGTATGGATGGAATAGCTAATTGGGATCTTTCTCCCCCAGGGCAGAAATGTCAAATACTAGAGGACATAGCTCTAAGGTGAGAGGGGGAAGTCAAAGTCGAGTTTATTGTCATTTGCACAAGTACATGTATGCACAGGTGCAATGAAAAACTTACTTGCAGCAGCATCACAGGCACATAGCATCAGATAAGCAGATTTCACAAGAAATTAAATGAATTATGCACAATTTTTACAAAAAAGAACACAACTAGAACAAAGTCCATTGCAGTGCAAAATGATCAAAGTGTTCTTGAACTGTAGTTTTAGGGTTGTGGAGGTTGGTTCAAGGACCGAATGGTTGAAGGGAAGTAGCTGTTCCTGAACCTGGTGGTGTGGGATTTCAGGCTTCTGTACCTCCTGCCCGATGGTAGCTGCGAGAAGATGGCACGGCCTGGATGGTGGGGATCTTCGAGACAGATGTTACCTTCTTGAGGCAGCGCCTCCTGCAGGGACTACCGATGGTGGGGAGCGATGTGCCCGTGATGTATTGGGCAGAGTCCACTGCCCTCTGCAGCTCCTTGTGTTCCTGCACATTTGAATTGCTGTACCAGACCATGATGCAACCAGTCAGGATACTTTCGACAGCACATCTGCAGAAGTTCACTAGAGTGTTCAGTGACAAGCCAAACCTCCTTAACCTCCTAAGAAAGTAAGATGCTGGCGCACCTTCCTTCTGCTTGCATCTATGTGCAAGGACCAGGGCAGACCAGGACAAGTTTAAAGGAGACGTGTGGGGCAAGTTTTGTTTATACAGAGTGTTAGGTGCCTGGAACATGCTGCCAGGGGCAGTGGCGGAAGCAGACATGATAGTGGCTTTTAAGAGGCTTTTAGACTGGCATATGAACACACAGGGAATGGAGAGATATGGATCACATGCAGGCAGATGGGTTTAGTTTAATTTGGCATCATGGTCAGCACAGACATTGTGGGCCGAAGGGCCTGTTCCTGTGCTGTACTCTCCTATGTAATGCAAGGTGAGGTGTCATAGATAAAAGCCTCCCTATGTATTATTCAGCCGAGGCTGCCTTCTGCACTCTAACCTGTTAGAATATGGATACGGTGGCTTCTTTCACAAGCCACTCTCCACCAAATTTGGTGGATTATTTTTTATATATAGCGTGGCTAGCCAAACTGACAATTACTGGATTGTTGGTGGATTAAAGCCCTCCTGCTGTTTATGTACCTTTTTAAAATATGCATCCTACTCCACTGGATCTACAGGAACACTGCTGTAGAGATGGCAGTCTTCCCAAGAGGACCCTGTGTTCCAGCAATTAAAATCTCTTCTGTGATGGTCCAAAAGTAAAACCACTGGAGCGTATTCCTTTTGTTTTCTTTCTTGGATCGTTTTGTGTATTAGTGACGAGAATATCAAGGGTGTGGAAAGAGGCGATTTGAGTGAGTGCTGGGACGTCATGTGATGAGCTTGGGAGGTCATGTGATGAGTAGAACTATATCCAGCAAGAGTTGGCAATCCTAAATTTAATTCGGAGAGTTAACAGGCAATTTGATAGCAGTGCAGAAGAGAGAGAGGGATTTGGAGGTGGATGGAGGAAAGTCATACTTCTAGAGCTGGGGAAACAAACCATGGGTACCTTGCAATATGCCTCCTGATGCAAATCACTCCACTCGTTTCCCTGGTGCTGCCGCGCAGGTGAATGTGTTTCTGGTGTGCATTGAAGTTGACAAAATTAGGACTCTCATTTCAGACCTCATGTCATCTGTTGTCTCCTGTTTGTAATGGGAGAAGTGGGGGGGGGGGTGGGTGGGTGGTTAAAGCCATAGCAACCATCTGCTGCCCTATGTGGAGCAGCTTTTTGTATTGTACTGGATTAGCTGAGCCTTGCAGGCTCCTGGAGGTGACACAGCGAGTTGCCACAGGGCATTGGAAGGTGAGAGCATCTGTCCCCGTTGCTGCCGCATAAAGCTCTGCTCCTTGTCTGTTCCTCAAACTGCTTTCTCATTTGCGAGCCTGGGACCCAAGTTATTTTTTTTCTCCTTGGCGAAGCACTAATGATGGCAGCAAAATGTAGTAATCAGGAGGGTTTCTCGGTGTGGTGACCGAGGTATCGCACCTCAAAAAGACAGGCACTCGACACTATCAAAGCACATCATTTCCTTCAACACAGAAAGAGAACAAAGCCAAAATGACTTTCACTTGTTTAGCTTCTTATTACAATAGAATCTAAGACTATTTGGCCCATTGGCTCTTGCTAGCCCTCAGCAATGCCGTTCCCCCTCATCAATCCCATTTTCCCCATACCCCTACAACAACATTTCTTGCATTCTCATCAATTCCCCTTTGGGTTTTTTTTGTTCTTACCCACACTTAGAGGCCTTACTTTGGCCAATTAACCTACCCGCATGTCTCTGGAATGTGTGAGGAATCAGGAGCATTGATGGAGTGGGGTGGGGTTGGGGGTGGCGGGAATCCAGATGTCCAAAGTCCACTTGCACAGCACACTGGGTCAGGATAGAACACAGTTCACTGAGCAGTGAGACTGCACGAACCACTGTACCACCGTGCTGCTCCAGCCTTCAAGAATGCTTATAAAAATATGAGAGGCATAGATGGAGTAGACAGCCAGGATCTTTTTCCTAAGATAGAAATGTCAAATAATAGAGGTTATGCATTTAAGGTGAGAGGGGGTAAGTTCAAAAGGGGCAAGTTTTTTTTAGAGTGGTGGGTGCCTCTAGGGGTGGTGGTGGAGGTAGATATGATAGAGGTATTGAAGAGGCTCTTAAATAGCCACATGAATATGCAGAGAATGGAGGGATATGGACCATGTGCAGGCAGAAGGGATTAGTTTAATTAGGCATCATTAGCTTAATTAGTTCGGCACAACATTGTGGGCTGAAGGGCCTGTTCCTGTGCTGTACTGTTCTATATTCAAATGCCCCCACTATTGATTATGCCGGTAAACACAACAATAAGGTCCCAGACAGTAAAGGAGATGATTTGCCTCTTTATTTGTTGGTTGCCTGTGTGGTTTGTCAGGATACTGGGAATACTTCCTTTGCTTCTGTATCAGAAAATACTTCAGTGGGTTCTTGGTTCTGAAAGGCAAATGAGACCTTTTCTCATCTTGAGTGGAAGATACCACATCCAGTAATAAAGTGCCCCTGCAGAATTGTACATGAAATTCCAGCTGGATTGTGTTTGCAGGAGCCCTGGAGTCTGACCAGAGAAGCAGTTTTCATTATATATTTGGGTGACTACAAATTTAAGGAAAGACATTCTTGACCCATGACTACTGCCTGCCTTGCTTTTGAAGTGTAATCACTGTTGTAATGTAAAAAGCAAGCAGCCGACTCATGCACAGCAAGCTCCCACAAACAGCAATGTGACAAATGTATAAACTGTTTCAGTAATGTAGAGTGAGGGATGAGTCTTGCTCTGGGACGCTAGTGACAGCTCCTCTGCTCCTGTCCAGAAGAGTGCCACTGAGCAAGCAGAAGATGATGTCATTGTTGGATCTGACTGTTTTAAGTAGTTTTTTTTAACATGTATAGTGCTTAATACACCTCAAGTGGCCGTGCAAGGAATGGCTGCTTCTTAGCTTATTGGTTCGTCCACCAGGTGAATACGTGTTTTCTCATTGGTTGGTTTTGCCACAGTTATCTAATAGGTTTTCTGATTGGACTAAGGAGTACCTCTTATCTCCGGTATAAAAGGTGTTTTTTGTTAATCACTCTCTTGCCTCCATCTCTCTTTTGCTCTCTTCTCGCCTCTGGCCCTAGCTCATTTTTAGTTCCTTTGTCTCAGCTCATCTCCCAGTAGTAAAGCTAGTGCCATGTGCTCTGTAACTGTTTCTTTGTTTTAAACTTTTCTAATAGAACTTTGTGAAGCACCAAGCTGTTTTCAACTCATTCTTGGACTCCTGAAAGAACCTGTGGATTTGAAAATAACCGGATCCGACATCATTGACCTGAAATGTTAACCGGGTTTTTCTTTGATCTGCTTAGTATCACCAGCACTCTGATTTGAGCAAGAGATCTCTGCCTAACATCTTTCCTGATAGGCCATGACCCCTGTTATGTCGCACACCCCAGAATTTGGCGCTCGAGTCATGGTGGCTCAAAACTACAACCTTCTGAGTGGTCATGGCTAAAATTCCAGGTTTCCCTTAAGTGCATCCATGCCATTTTCCTTCAAGTGCTCCTTGTGTAGTGAATTCTACATTAGTCATACAGCACAGAAACTGGCCCTTTGGCCCACTGTGTCCATACTGACCATCAAGTACCTATCTATACTAATCCCATTTACCAGCAGTTGGTCCATAGCTTTCTATGCCTTGGTGATTTAAATGTTTGCCTAGATACAACAAGTGTTGTAAGAATACCTGCCTCCACTGTGTTCTTGGAGTCAGAGGGTTACAGAATGGAATTGGGTCCTTTTGCCTGCTGAGTCTGTGTGCTGACATCAAGGGCTCATTTTTTTTACACTCGTACTATGTTAACCCACTTTATTCTCTTCGCATTCCCATCAACCTTCCCCCCCCCCCCCCTCCCCAGCCCCCCAACTTTCCCTGCAAATTCTACCACTTGCCTACACACAAGGGGTGATTTACAGAAATCACTTCCAACCCTGAGGGAAACAAGAGCACCCAGAAGAAACTCATGCAGTCAAGGGGAGCATGTGCAAACTCCACACAGACAGCACCGGAGGTCGGGATCGAACCTGGGTCGCTGGCGCTGAGAGGTAACAGCTCTACTAGCTGAGCCACTGTGTTGCCTCTGAAAGTTCTTGCCACTCAGTGGATGAAGAAGTCTTGTTTAAAATTTCCTATCAGATTTTCATGTAGATATTTTGAATTTAAGCCTCATGGACCCAGTTGCTCCCACTTCAACCCCCCAAGGATATCAGGGGCCTGAGGTAAGTTAAGATGAGATTTCTTTATTAGTCACATGTACATCGAAACACACAGTGAAATGCATCTTTTGCGTGGAGTGTTCTGGGGGCAGCTCGCAAGTGTTGTCGCGCTTCCAGCGCCAACATAGCATGCCCACAACTTCCTAACCCGTACGTCTTTGGAATGTGGGAGGAAACTGGAGCACCCAGAGGAAACCCACGCAGACACTGGGAGAACGTACAAACTCTTTACAGACAGCGGCCAGAATTGAACCTGGGTTGCTGACGCTGTAATAGCGTTCCACTAACTGCTACACTGTATTGCCCGACTGACCAGAGACTCCTCACTGCCACTAGAGTTGCCTTCCCAACATGAAGCTCGCTTGCCTCTTTTCTCCTTCTGCAATTTAAATAGAAAAGAGCATTTGTTTTACTTCTGAATTGATTGGTCTGTTTTTTTTAAGTGTGGTTTTATTTCTAAAGCACTTTCTGGGTCAGCATGGAACTAATAGCTTCAATTGCAGCAGAAAACATAATCTAATTGGAGCCTCTGGTGGTTTCCTGTGGTGTAAGTTTCACAACTTAAATGGATCTGTGACATTTTGGCATGGAAATTACTCCAACAGATGGACTTCACTGGGGGTGGGTAGTGGGTTGGGGAGGGGGCTTCAGAGGATAGTCCCCTCCATTTGTTCAGTGTAAGTAAGCATAACATTGTCAGGTCGTGAGCAAACTGTTAGCTTGTTCTGGAGCAATTACAAGACTGCTGGTGCACTGCAATGATGCAAAGGGGGCTTGGTGGAGAGTTTGCTTTGGTTCAGTGGGAAGCACCCTGTTGTCTGAGTCAGAACATTGTGGGCTTGAGTCCTTCTCCAAACAGGAAGTACAATCCAGGCCAACACCCTCGGGGCTGCTCTGTTAGAAATGCTCTTGGCTGTAGGAGAGTTGATTACAGGAACCAGGCAGCGAAATGGAAGATCAGGTGGAGACATTGGACAAGATCAGGTCAGATCAGGTGGAGACGTTGGACAGGGCCAGAGAAGAGTTACAAGGATGATACCTCGAATGTGATGGTGTATCAATCAGGAAAAGATGATCAGACCAGGTCCTTTTCCTTTTTATATCAGGTCTGAAAGGCAGAGAAAATTCAAGGGGGCCATATCAAGAAGTCATGTTGCAGCTGTATAAAACTTTGGTTGGGCCACGTTTTGGTATTGGTTTATTATTGTCACTTGTACTGAGGTACAGTGGACAAACTTGTCCTGCATACTGTTCGTACAGATCAATTGATTACACAGTGCAGACGCATTGAGTTAGTACAGAGTGCATTGAGGTAGTACAGGGTATTGTGTGCAGTTCTGGTCACTGCATTACAGGAAGGATGTGGAGGCTTTGGGGTGGGTGCAGAGGTTCACCAGGATCTGGAGACACAAGAGACTGCAGATACTGGAATCTGGAGCAACACACAATCTGCTGGAGGAACTCTGGATGGAACAGAATCTGTGGGAGGGAAGGGGTGCTGACAATTCTTTTCCTCCCTCATATGCTGCTTGACTCACTGAGTTCCTCCAGCAGATTGTTTGTTTGTTTCACCAGTAAAGTATTACTATAAGGAGAGGTTGACAAACCTGGGTTGTTTTCTCCGGAGTGTCAGAGGCTAAGGAATGACCTGATAGAAGTGTATAAAATTATTAGGGTAGAGAGTCAATCTTTTTTCCCAGGGTAGAGATGTCTAATACTAGAGGCCATGCATTTAAGGTGAGGGGGGAAAGTTCAATGGAGATGTGTGAGGCAAGTTTTTTTTTACAGAGTGGTAGGTACCTGGAACACGCTGCCAGGGGAGGTGGTGGAAGCAGATACGACAGCAATGTTTAAGAGGCATTAGACAGACATATAAACAGGCAGGGGATGGAGGGACATAGACCACATGCAGCAGAGGTAAACTTTAAATTGGCTTCATGGTCGGCACAGACATTGTGGGCTGTAGGGCCTTTTTTTGTGTGCTGTACTGTTCTATCTCCATATCATCTACTCTCCTTTTTGTGCTTCCTGTAGAGTTAGACTTGGTTAGGTCTTTCACCCCTTCCTCCCCCATACTCCCATCTTGGGGGTAATGAGCACTGTCCTGTCAGGCTGGTTGGTAATCTATTTTTTTAGATTTGAATGACAAAATTTGGTTCCCATTACATCCGGGATGTGCCTGTTTGCCATTTGTTGGTTATAGCATCTGTAAATTATGAGCCAAAAATGCTCTACTTGCTCACCCATGATGTCTGATGGAAGTATATGTTGGGTGGGGAACAGTGGGGAGGCTGGAAGTGAAACTGAGGCATTAACAAGAATAATACTTCATGCACAACCATCACAGGGTTCCCTAATTCTTTATTTTAAGACTGTTCAGTGAAGGAGTCAGAGTAGAGTTTATTGTCACGTGTACAAGCACACGTATGCACAGGTGCAATGAAAAACTTACTTGCAGCAGCATCACAGGCATATAGCATCAGGTATACAACAATCACAAGAAAAACATGAATTATAAATTATACACAATTTTTGCAAGAAAGAACACAATTAGAACAAAAAAATTACAGTTTATTCATATTATTCTCCTCCCCTGGATTGTGCAGAGATGCTCTATTGCTTTTGGTTTCTTTCTGAATAATTCATTGAGCTGTATGGAACCTTAGTTAGATCACAGCTAGAGCACTGCACAACTCTGGCCAAAGTGTTGTAGGAAGGATATTGAGGTGCTGAAGAGGAGGCAAACAAGGTTTACAATGATCATTCCAAAAACATGAGTGCCCACATATCAGGATAATCAAACTGGATCCCTTTTCTCTTCAGAAGCCTGAGTGGTGCCTATTGGAGATTTTCAAAATTATGAAACGTTTAGATAGTAATGCAGGGAAAGTATTTCCAATTGTGGGGAAGAAAATAACCGGAGGCTATCAATCGATGGTGGATACCAAGAATCCTGAGAATTTGCAAGAAATTCCTTTTATACCCATATGGTGAACATATGGAATTGGCTCCCACAAGGATGGTTGAGTGAATAGTACAGATGCATTTGAAGGGGAGTTAGGACAAGTAGGAGGGAGAGGACACTGGAAGGTTACACTGATGGGTTGTAAATGTGGAGGGAAAGGGTGGGAGGAGACGAGAGAAGCCTAAACTGGGTTGAATGGCTGTGTCACGTATTAGAAAGTTCATAGATTCCTGGGTCCAAGATGAGGGTTATTGTATGGACTTCATGATCCTGGTGCAGGTCAGTGAGTGGGAACTGTAGATGTCGAGGACCTTTGACAACAATTGTGCAGCACACCATGTTGCAACTACCATTGCTTCCAACTGGTAAATTGCATTTCTGTAAACATGCCCACTATAAGTGGAGAGGACTAGAGCACCATTCTGCTTGGCTCCATCCCAATGGAAAATTGAACTGGATTAGGCTCCTTGCCCAGACAGAAGAAACCAAAGATAAGAGAGGTAGATAGATTTCTAGGCATAGAAGTCATTTAAGGGGTTTGGGGAGAGAGAAGAAATGTGGGGTTGAGGTAAGTGTCATTGTACTGAATGGAAGAGCAGACTTGAAGGACTGAGTGACCTACTCCAATTTTCTCCGGTGGAAGACAAATCAACCTCGCTATCTGCACTGGGATAGTGCCGAAGGCATGTTAAAAATCTTGGGCAGCCTACTGATGAGTTATTGTACCTATAATGCCCTGGGATATTAGCAAGGCTGCAGGACGGCAGGCATACAGCCTTAACCCCTGTCTGTTTAGAGACTTTGTTTTTAAAGTGTCTGATGTGCAGAAACATTTAAATTATAAAAATTGCTTTCTGTTTAAGTACATGTTTAGTATCTTTGAACACTAAGAAATAATAAACATTTTTTAATGTTTTTAAGTTGATTCCCTCCTACTAATGGGGACTTTAGTCCTATGCCAAGCCTAAGTTTGTAGGACTAGATCCTGTGTCTGACGCTGGGTAATTCTAGCACAATTGTCCATGAGTTTTGGAATCCAGCAATGGAGCAGAATGGGAAATCTGCCAGTGTTTCTCATTCACCATGCCCCTAGCTTGCTGTAGGTCCCAGGAGTAATTGAATGGGGTGGTTCCCTTTTGGAACTGCTGAGCATAGCAGGCACAATTCGGGATGTCTTTCCACCCAACTTGCTCCAGTCACTGCCTATTGGTGGGTACATAGAGAGTTCTTTTTGCAGAAGAGGCTAGATCATTAGAAGTATTTACGAGAAGGTAGATAAATTCATGAAAGATCAGGGCTGTGGGGAACTAGCACAGAAGAGGAGTTGAGGCCAGCATAGATCTTCCATGATCATATTGAATGGGGCGGCAGGTTTGAGGGGCAGAGTGGCCTACTCCTGCTCCTATTTTCTTGTTCACTGTTTGAATAACCCAGAGAGGGTGGAACAACTCGGGCATATCCAAGAAAATAGCTTGAAAGCAAAGAGATGAAGTCAGCCATGAAGTAATTGGAAAGCCGAGCCCATTACTTTAATACACACAAGGTCTGAATTGTCCTGTGAGTTTGTCCTTTGTCTGAACTCTGCTTTCCCCATAAGCTCCTGAGCTTTTACTGTCTTCTTCTGTTGTAGAAAGTAACTGAATGCTTGCATTATGTTGCAGAACTCCTGCTGCAGTATTTATAAGTAAGAGTTGGAAAGTATGCATGATGGAATCAGTTTTCAACCAGAATATGCAACATTATTACAACATAGGAGGAGGCCGATCAGCCCATTGGCTCCATGCAAGCTCCCAGTAGAGCAATTCTATTGGTCCCATCTCTTCCTATTACCCCAAACCCCTGCAACTTGTACACTCTGCCAATGCCTTTTGATTCATTTCACCATTAATCCACACAATGGGATGACCAACTGTAGTTGATTAACCTACTATCACTGGGAGGAAACCAGACCACTCAGCTTGGTGGGGGAAGGGGGGAAGCCCCCACAGTCACAGGGAAACTGTGCAAACTCCACACAGACAGGACCTGAGGTAAGGATCGATCCTGGGTCCCTGAAGCAGTTGCACCATCTGCCGTGCCCCATGTTGCCCAATTACTTCACTCCCCTTGAGATCCGAATGTTTGTTTGAACTTTGCTGCAACTTCCTCGTATTTTACTCTGTCCCTTTCAATTATAGAAAACCTAAAGAATCAATATTCTAACTTGAAAGGCTTTAATGTAGTATAGAATGCCATCCCGAGCAATGGCGCAGCCCAAAGGTGATGTTAACATTAATTGCTGATCTTCAGTGACATATTGATGTACAATGTCATAGAAGCCATTCTTCAGTTACTTCTATTCATTCCACATGACTGATTGGTTTATTATTATTGTCACTTATACTGAGGTACAGTGAAAAACTTGTCTTGCATACCGTTCAGACAGATCAATTCATTGCACAGTGCATTGAGGTAGTACAGGGTAAAACAATACAGAATGCAGTGTCCTAGCTACAGAGAGAGTGCAGTGCAGGGACACAATAAGGTGCAAGGTCATAACGAGGTAGATTGTGAGGTCGAGTCCATGTTACCATAGATATGTAGAAAAATAAAGAAAAGGCTCAGAAAACTGATTGCAGCAAAGGCTATGGGAGCAGACAAAATACAGCTGTGGTACCTGCGCTCCTGAACTAGCTGTGTTTTGAGCTGTTGTACAGTTAAAATGCTGGCATATATGCAACATTGTGGAATATTGCCCAGACATGCCCTGTTCACAGAAAGCAGGACAAATCCTATCTGGCTAGTTACCTTTCAATCAATTAATCAACATATTCTCAGTCATCAGCCAAGAGATGGAAGTCATCAACAGTGCTATCAAGTGGCATTCGCTAATACCCAGTTTGGGTTTTTATCAGTTCTGGACCTCATTAAAGCCTTGGTCTAAATGTGGACCAATGAGTCGAATTCCAAAGTGACTATTCTGACATCAAGGCACCATTTGACCAGTTGTGGCATTAAAGAACCCACTATGTCAATGTGCATCAGGCAGGCAACACACCAATGATCTCCCATCATAATGACACTCGTGGGAATGTTCACTGATGACCCCACACTATTCAATGCCATTTGCATCTCCTCATATGAAGCAGTCCGTTGCTGCAAGCAACAAGACCTATTCAGGCATGGGCTGATAAGTAGCAAATAAAATTTCAAACGATTCAATGGGATTACCATTCCTGAGCCTCCCTCCTGTGACCATCAATATCTTGGGATCACCGTTAACCAGAAACTTAATTGGACCAGCAATGTAAATGTACGAGCAGGTCAATGACTGGCCTCCTGACACTCCATCCTATAATGCGCTAGTCAGAAGTATGACTAGAATACTTCTCTACTTGTCTGGATGAGTGCAGTGGCAGCAAACATTCCACTATCCAGGGCAAATTAGTCTGTTTGATCAGCACTCCTCTCCACCACACTAACTCCTCCACCACTGGCTGCAGAGTTTACCATCTCCAAAAGACACTGGTTACTCACCTGTGACCTCCAAAACCAACACCTAGAAGGACAAAGGCAGCAGGTATATGGAACATCATCACTTACAGGCTCACTTCCAAGTGACACATCCACCTGACTAGGTGGTACAGCAGCACAGCTTGTAAAGCTCCTGCCTAGCAAGATAAGATAAGATATCTTTATTAGTCACATGTACATCAAAACACACAGTGAGATGCATCTTTTGCGTAGAGTGTTCTGGGGGCAGCCTGCAAGTGTCGCCACGCTTCTGGCGCCGACATAGCATGCCCACAACTTCCTAACCCGTATGTCTTTGGAATGCGGGAAGAAACCAGAGCACCAGGAGGAAACCCACACAGACATGGGGAGGACGTACAAACTCCTTACAGACAGCGGCGGGAATCGAACCTGGGTCGCTGGCGCTGTAATAGCGTTACGCTAACCGATACACTACTGTGTATTGCTGTAGGTCCCAGGAGTAATTGAATGGGGTGGTTCTCGTTTGGAATTGCTGGGCATAGCAGGCACAATTCAGGATGTCTTTCCACCCAACTTGCTCCAGTCACTGCCTATTGGTGGGTACATAGAGAGTTCTTTTTGCAGAAGAAGCTAGATCATTAGAAGTATTTACGATAAGGTAGATAAATTCATGAAAGATCAAGGCTGTGGGGAACTAGCACAGAAGAGTAGCTCCTGCAACCTGGGTTTGATCCCAACATCCAGTGCTGTCTGTATGGAGTTTGCATTGTTCCTCCTGTGGCTTCATGGGTTGCCTCTGGGTGCTCTGGTTTCCTCCCATATCCAAAAGACGTGCAGATGGGTAGGTTAATTGACTGCTGGTTGCCCCTGGTATGTAGGTAAGTGGTAGAATCTAGGGGGAGTTGATGGGAATGTGGGGAGAATACAATGGGATTGGTGTAAATGGGTGGTGAGGACTCGGTGGACCGAAGGGCCTGTTTCTGTGCTGTATCTCTCTGGGACTTGGTAATATATCACACAACGTTCATCAATGCTGGCTCTCGATGCTTCTCTCCACCCATCCCCAACAGCATTGTGGAGCACCTTCAGCAAATGACTGCAG
Source organism: Pristis pectinata (assembly GCF_009764475.1). Taxonomy (NCBI): domain Eukaryota; kingdom Metazoa; phylum Chordata; class Chondrichthyes; order Rhinopristiformes; family Pristidae; genus Pristis; species Pristis pectinata. The sequence goes on along the minus strand of NC_067439.1, from coordinate 6,136,493 downwards.
AGGCTCATGCCACCTTCTCAAGAGCAATTAGATCAATCAAGGGCATTAAATGCTGGCCTTACTAGTAACCCAGATCCTGCAAGTGAATCTAAATTTAAAAATACAAGTATATTAAAGGCAAGCTCACTTATTGCATATACATTGAGTAAATCCTGTATGTTTACACTGTATACCAGCTCAGATGGCAGATGTGTGACGAAAACGGTTTGTAAATTGATTGCGAATGGCATTAGTGCCATCTCCAACCCAGAGCAGATCCAACAACAAAGTGAGGTGCAGATATTATTTGCACAGCAAAGGTGCCTTTGCATGGCATTTCCTGCAATAAAGACTACCTGAGCACATTGCAAGGAGAGACGAGAAAGTCTAATTGGGAGCTGAATGTGTTTTTGCTGGACTAAGAGTATATTTTGAAGGAAAGGAGGCTCCATTGACCACCTGTCCAAGAACATAAAGAGCATCAGAAACAAGAGTTAGACAATCAGCCCCTCAAACTTGCTCTGCTCTTCAATATAATCGTGACTGATCCATTCTTGGCCTCAACACCTCTTTCCCCCTCTCTCCCCATCCCCTTTGTAGTTCAAATTACCGTCTGTCTCCAATCTATTCAATGACTTGTCCTCTACAACTCTGAGCTAGCGAATTCCAAATATTCATGACCTGTAAGGAGGAAAAAGTTCCTCCTCACCTCTATCATAAGTGGATGAATCCCTTATTCTGAAACTGTGCCCCTTAATTCTAGGTACCCCCACTAGGCAAAAGATCTTCTTGGTATCCATCCTGTCAACTCTTCTCAACCTTATTGGTGTATAGAAGATTATTGGTATTGGTTTATTATTGTCACTTGTACCGAGGTACAGTGGAAAAACTTGTCTTGCATACCGATCGTACAGGTCAATTCATTACACAGTGCCGTTACATTGGGTTAGTACAGAGTGCACTGATGTAGTACAGGTAAAAACAGTAACAGTACAGAGTAAGATTAGAGGAGATCTTACTGAAACATGAGTATAGACCCAACCTGACAACCTTTCTTCATACACCAACCCCTTCATCTGAGGAGTCATCCTTGTCTCTGCACTGCTTCCAGTGCAACACCCTTGCTTAAATATGGAGACCAAAACCATATGTGTTACTCCAAGTGTGGTCTCACTGGCACCCTGCAATGTTGAATCAAAACTTTTGTACTTTTACATTCACTGTTGGTAAAGATGAATACTTCATTGCACAGAAGGGTGGGCCTCTGGTAAACTGACCCTGTGAAATTTTCCATATGAAAGAATTTAATTGCATGGCAGAGTGCTTATGGCATTGGATTTGTGCCTTCGCCCAGCTGGTGTTTCTGCAAGGGCCACAAAACCCCTGGCGTTTCCTACAAAGTAAAACTCTGGTAAACTGGCTCCACAGGACTTTGGAGCCAGATTGACAGATTTTCCAGGCTATTGGATGTTATGTCTTTTTAATACCCCAAAACACTTCTAATTCACTTTTTTTAGAAGTTAAATTTACCCGTGAATGAAAAGGGAATGTGGAAACTGAGATCCCCAGTGTATAAATGTCACCCGGTGAGCCAGATACTGAAGTATTGGTTCTGCGTTGTGCAGGGTTTCGACCCAAATCGTCGGCAATTCCTCCCACAGATGCTGCTCGACCTGCTGAGTTCCTCCAGCAGATAGTTTGTTGCTCCAGATTCCAGCATCTGCCGCCTCCTCTGTCTCCACTGAACTCAGGTTTTCCGAATAGGAGAGAACAGATTATCAGAATGTTACTCTTTTAATGAACCAAACTAACTTCCACTTAAATGCTTAATTCCACTTAAACGCTCTGTGTCCCTTCTTCCTGCCAAACCAACTCTACCTTCTGTTACGTACCAGCAACAATAGAAACACACCGAGTCATGTACAAGTGTTTAAAAACTATTTTATTAATAACTACTTGTAATAATAAGAAAAGTAAAAATGTTAGCTATCAAACAATCCCCAAAACGAAATTGAATGTGTGTGTGTGTGGCAAATTCCCAAACTCCAAGTCTAGGAATAGTTCTCACAGTTTAGTTCAGCAAGTTATCAGGTGAGATGTGAGCAAAGGCTTTTGTAAAACCACCGACTGAAGAGAAAATGTAGAGAGAAAAATTATGAAATCCACATGTTCCACGATGGAACCCATACGACACCTCAATCTCCGAAGTGTCTGCCACCCGAAAGGCATTCGATACGTGGCCGCCCACAGAAATACCCATTTCCCACTACAGGTTGACGACAAAGTGGACTCCACTTGTTTAGTCCAAAAATCCATACATGGATTGTAGTGCCAGACACAGCTATTGTTCTTCATCCATCGATATAGAGACCATCAGTCAGTCTCTTGTGTGCGTGTTCTCTCTCTCTCTCTCCCCCTCTCCCCCTCTCCCCCTCTCCCCCTCTCCCCCTCTCCCCCTCTCCCCCTCTCCCCCTCTCCCCCTCTCCCCCTCTCCCCCTCTCCCCCTCTCCCCCTCTCCCCCTCTCCCCCTCTCCCCCATTCACTGAGCAAAACCGTCAGCACGTTGTTATCGTGCTGTCTTCATAACACCACACAAACATGACTACTCTACTGTCCAGGTGCCTTAAAGGGACATTAACCAAATAGCAACCTGGCCCGTAACACTTCTCACTGCTCTCTGTGCAAGTAAATGGGAGTAATTGGAATGAGTGGAGCTTCCCCTGCATGGGAGGTAGGAGAGCTGAGAATGAGTTTGGTGCTAGTTTTGTGGGAATGATAGCAATTAGACATGAGTTTGGGCAACATTATCAAGTGTACATTCAGCTGGCAAGGTGCTAAGCTCTGGATATCCTTGCCTGAATCCCTCTGCCTCTCCTTTTTAAGATACCTCAACACATCCACATTCTGTTCATCAGAAGACTTGTTCACACTAATATATGCAGCTCTGTCAATGTTTCTGATAATGCCTCCATGGTAATGCCTTGATAGGTTTGCAATTTTAAGGTGCTTTAAAATGATTTGATTGGCCTTATCAGCCAGATTGCATGTCCTGTCCTGTGGGCTCAATTGGCATGGAGTACAATCACACTTAAGGGGAAAGCGGTATGGCAATAGGTCTGTTTCTCTTTTGCGTTGTCATTACTAAAAGTCAGCCACAGTAGCTGGTCCTGCGAAGGCACCAGATGGTGTTGTTGTTGTTCTGGTTGGGAGGTGGGGGAGGGTTGGTGTGGGTAGGGGAAGGAGGAGATGCAATTCTGTAAGGAATAACATCCATAAGCGAGCTGTGAATGAGTTAATGAGTGCCCAGACGCGCACATGCTGGAGTCAAAGGCTGAGTACTCTCATGTCTGCAGGTTGAAACTGATCTCCTGGTGGATGGATTCTAATCAATCATTGCAATTACTGCCGTGTGTCAGATGTTGGTGGGATTGTGTACCATGCCAATGACGTAAACTTAAGAGGTTGCTCCTGATGCAATTGCGATTAGCACTATTAAGTTACCGTGTCGTTGTGAGTTGTACAAATGGAGGATGTGGCACTTTTCATCAATTGTTTTGCTACAAGTCACAGGCTTCATGTATTTAAAAAGCTAATTGTTATTTGGAAAAAGGGAAAATAAATGCTATCGTTTTAAGGAGATTATGCTGTCTGTTCTTCATTTCATCTAATGCAAAATTTGGGCTGGAGCCAGTACAAGGCAGTGATGTATCAGAAATCTGCGTTCACAGAGAGAAGGCTCATTATTGCACCACACTAATCGTGTTTACTTGGAGGTGGCCACAGCGTAATGCATGCCGCTCGTGCATCAGGTTAATCGGGCAACGGATTTAATGCTGTAGACCACAGAATCATAATGGGTGAGTGCGCCTTTAAAATGTTTCTTCAATCACTTCTGAGTGTTCCTTCCTCTCCCAACCCCAGTCTGACTAACTGGAGCATGCTGCTGTTAGGGAATCAGAAAGATGGATAGACACACTTACAAAAAATAATTCTGCCCTCGGTTTTTCCCCAATCTTCTGAATGATTCAGCACATTCAGAAACTGGAGAAACTTGTGTGGCTTCTCACGCCAAGGGGAAGAAATTTGAACAGGAGCCTCAGTTGCGTATATTTTTCGGGGTGTGGGTGGGGAAGGAAGGGAAGGGGAGGAACAAGCAAAAATTGAAAGGAAAGTAGTTGCGTTTGGAACGAGGGAGGAAATTGGCTCTCAGCGCCTGAAAAGAGCAAAGATAAATCACTCTTCTGCAGTACAACCTCTTCCATCAGAAGAGATAGCAGAAGATATGAGATCTGCTTAATGTGACTGGAAAGCAAGATTGAAGATGGAAGCTAAAAGCCAAGAGTCATATGCATCATGATGAGGAAGTGCCTAATGGAGTTCAATAGCCCATAAACTGTGACAGATCTACAAGGTGATAAATGCATGAGTGGTTATGTTGCTGGACAAGTAACATAGTGGCCTGAGCTATGAACCCAGCAGCTTGGATTAATCCAGGAGGTGAATTCTAGTCCCGCTAGGGTAGTTTATTAATTTGCATTTTTAAAATTTTACTCCTGGCATGTGCAGTGAGCCATGGGGTTGGGACCTGAAAAGCAGCTGGATATCTGATAGGAGAGGAATAAAATTCAGTTCTTGGTAGAAGCGGCCCTGATAGTTAGGTTGTGATTTAGGGACCCTGATAGTTCATTCACTTATTCACATCTTTACTGAGGAGAGTCCATGTCCATCACCAGCCCATTTCCGAAATTATTCAGTGATTCAAAAACATATGCTGGAAATACTCAGCAGGTCCATCGGCATCTTGAAGAGAAAAAAAACAGTTAATGCTTCATCAGAATCGGAAAAAGTTGGAGATGAAATGGATGCACCTTAAAACTTTACTTCCTTGCCTGCTTTCTTTGCGAAGAATGGTTAACGGTTGACTCTTGTGGTTTATTAGCCCTTCGGTTGTATTGCTACCATACTGGGGAAATGAATAAAAGGTGCCAGCCTTACCAGTACTTCTTTAAAAACAAACACTTGCGCCAGGTGCTGTGAGTTAGGTTGCAAGACAATTTTTAAACATTAGTTGCACTTAAAACCTTGCTGCTAACTTGAGAGATCTGTGCCAGGAATATTCCTCAGTTGTTCCATCACAATAACTTGGTTTGAGTGCCTAGTGGGCTTTCTGCAGGAGTTGTTGGTGGATTGCGACATCTCTCATGGTGTCTCAGGGATCAACTTGCCATGCTTCCTAAATGCAGCCTTGATGCTGGCTTTAACTGGGTCCTATTGTATGGTGGTAAGGTATGGTTGGCGCAGACTCTAAAGGGGTACTCAGAAATTGTGAAGGTCCAACTGAGATTACACCTCATTGACATAAATTTTCCCTGACCACCTTGCATCAAGCTCTTGACTGGCAGGTAACACAGTGATTAGCTGGCGGGGTAATTAATGGAACCAGACCTGCTGATCGAACAGTTGCAGAAGCAGAAACTTTCCTCTGGACTCCTGGCCACAGATGGCGCTCCTTTGAGAGGTGGGTCAGTTAGGGAATGAGGCTGTTTCCTTGCATCGTTTGCCCTCATTAAAATCTAGTTCCCCTGTTGGTGTGCTTGACTGCTACCTTTCCTCAAGACATTAAAAGCAGCAGCTTCCAAGGGCGTGTTGCTGTTTTGTTTTAATTCCCCTCTGAGGCCTGATATCAGATGTCTGAATAACAGCTGAGAGATCCCAGAACTTGAGCTAATCCAGTGTAGCTCGTTTCAAATCCCACGTTACATTCCTTCTTCTTGACTACACTTTACATCATTGGATCTGCTCTTGGAGTCTTTCATTTTGGGAATCTGCAAAGTCATAGATCTGATAATTGTATGTAGTAGTAGTTAGGCTCACTGGTTTCCAGTCAAATGGAACATAGAACAGTACATCACAGGAACATGCCCTTCAGCCCACGATGTCTGCACTGACCATGACACCAATCTAAACTAATCCTACAAAAGGTCCTTCCATTCCCTGCCTGTTTGTGTGCCTGTCTAAATGCTGTTTAAACATTGCTATTGTATCTGCTACCACCTCCTCTGGCAGCACATTTCACGCACCTACCACTGTGTTTTAACAAAAATGCCTCGCAAACTCTCGTCTTAAAGCTGTGCTCTCTAGTGTTTGACGTTTCCAACCTGGGAAAAAGAATCTGACCATCGACTCTATCTGTGCCTCTCATAATTATATACTTCTAATCAGGACAGGTAATATATTTCAAAAGAGTAGCCTTGACAGCTGTAAATTGAGTGGTTCTAGAGTTACATCCTTGAAAGTAGAGGTGGCTGCACAGGAAGGAGTCTCCAGTGAAATGTAACAGAACCAGGAGGTCTTTTGTCCCCACATGCCCACACCACCATTCAATAAGATCTTGGCGATCTTATACCTTCATACCACTTTTCTGCACTGACCCCACATCTTTTGATTCTTTCTAATAACCAGAGATGCATTGATTTGTGCCTTGAATATACTCAGTGTATGAATTTCTACAACCCATTTGCGTAGAGAATTGCAAAGATTGGACATTCTCTGCGGGAAGAAATTTCTCTTGTCTGTCTTAAAAGGCTGAACTCCTTATCTTACACACTTCAGCCAGAGAAAAAACATTGTTCACTTCCTGACAAGGCAGCAACACCAAGGGTTGTGTTACTCTCTTTCAATTCCCCACCGAGTTCTCACCTCAGCTGCTTAAATTATATAGCCAGATGTAGCAGGAGCTGGGTGATCCCACATCACAAGCTAACTGGGTCACAAAATATGGTGTCAGCCATTCAAGATGGGTAAATTTCTGGAACTGACTAAGTGGAGCATAAATGTTGGTATGAACTGGTTTGGTCAGATGGCCTGTTCCTGAACTGTATATCCTGTGTAATCAAGTTCAAGTTTGTCAAAGGCATACATACCCAGGGTATAAATGCCATGAAAATTAGCTTTTTGCAGCAGCAGCACACAATGTTGCATACATGACAAACATAAGTTGATATAAATTTAAATTAACAGGAATTATACATAACTTGCATGACAAAATCAACATAACAACATTAGTGAAAGCTGAGAGAAATACAGTCTTAGGGTTTTTCAGGTCAGTTCAAGACCATGATGGCTCTACTTCATTAGGAGTTTGAGGAGGTTTGGTACGTCACCAAAGACTCTTGCAAATTTTCTATTATCGTATGGTGGAGAGCGTTCTGACTGGTTGTATCTCAGGTTGCGACTGAGGCTCCAACGTACAGGATCACGAGATGCTGCGGAGGGCTGTAGACTCAGCCAGCTCCATCAAGGACACAACCCCCACCATCAAGGACATCTTCATGAAGGTGACATCCATCACTAAGGACCCTCACCATCTGGGACATGCCCTCTTCTCGTTACTACCATTAGGGAGGATGTACAGGAGCCTGAAGACCCACACTCAATGATTCAGAAGCAGCTTCTTCCCCTCCACCACCAGATTTATGATGGTCCATGGACGCGACCTCATTGTTCCTTTTTTGCACTACTTATTTATTTTGTAATTTATAGTTTTATTATGTCTTTGCACTGTACTGCTGTGGCAAAACAACAAATTTCACAGCATATAAGAGTGATAATAAACCTGATTCTGGCAGTGGGGAAGAAGCTGTTGTTGAACCTTGAGGTGTGGGTCTTCTGATGGCAGCACCAAATGGTGGGGGTCCTTAATGATGGATGTCGCCTTCCTGAGACATCGCCTCTTGGTTTGAACAGACACGACTTGCATTTTATAGCCCTTTAATGTTCCCAATGGGGTTTACAATCTTGTGAAATAAAATTTGACACCAGTTGAAGATGTTAGTGTGGATGGTTTAAAGGCCTGATTACAGTTTTAAGGAGCCCTTTTGAAGGGGGTGGGGGGAAGAGTGTTAGAAATAAATTGCAGTGCTTAGGTGCTTGGCAACAAACCATGGAGAGGGATTTTTAAAATTGGGGATGAATTTAAGGAGCACAGAGATCCCAGAAGGAGCAAAGCAGTAGAGGGCTTTGAAAATGAGGATGAGAATTTTAAAATGGTGGCATGTTTAGTTGGCAAGGTCGATGAGCGGAGGTTTTGAATGAATGAGTGTCATGTGACATAGAAACAGACCCTTTGGCCCATGAGTACACACCAACCATCATCACTAACTGCACACTGATCCCCTTTTATTCTCCCCACATTCCCATCAACACCCACCCCCCAGATTCTACCACTCAGCTACACACTGGGGGGAAACTTAACAACTAAACCTACCAACCTGCACATCCTCAGAATGTGGTAGCAAAGTGGCGCCCCTGCTTCATAGCTCCAACGACCCAGGTTCGACCTTGAGCTGCTGGCTGTGTGGAGCTTGCACGTTCTCCCTCTGACTGCGCCCCTGGCGGAAACTCGCGCAGTCAGAGGGAGAACGTGCAAGCTCCACACAGCCAGCAGCTCAAGGTCGAACCTAGGTCGTTGGAGCTATGAAGCAGCGGCTTTACCAGCTGCGTCACTGCTGTCCCAATGGATTAAGATGCAGTGTAAGTTAAGCAAAGGCTACCTGGATGAGGAATGAAATTGGTTCAACACTGAGCGTAACAAAGACGTCTGGTATGGCAATATTCTAAAGGTGGTGAATGTGACCCAACCCATAACAAGTATCAGAATCTTGGGCTCCAGCCTGTTATGCCACCCACTGAAATGACATATTGTTAAAGTGGAACAACACAGCCAGCTTTTAATAAGAACATATGTTTGAGCTCTGGAAGCAATTGGCATTGGGCATGGTGCATAGTGGTTATTAGTGAATAACAGTCAGAGTTCTGGACGATTGATCAAGATGTATTCAAATTCTCCCATGGCAGCTGGGGAAAGTTAAAATTCAAGTGATTTAATTTTGCAAAAAAAAATTAGAAACCCAGTTGTTGGCTCAAGCCATTGCTGTCAGTTTTTTTGAAATACCGTTCCTTCTGGTTCACTAATGATCTTCAGGGGAGGTAATCTGCTGTCCCTACCTGGTCTGGACAATGTGTGATTGACTGACTCTCTACTGCCTAGTCAGTTTGGAGGCAATTTAGCACAGACAATAAATGCTGTTATCACCAGTAACGTCCACATCTTGTGAATAAATGTTTTAAAAAAGCCAGCCTTATTTTCCAATAGTCTGACTATACTTGTTCCCTTCTGGTTAAGGACAATAAACTTGATCTTGAAAAGGTTCAAGTTTATTGTCATAGGCATACAGACAGAGGGTATAAATACCATGAAAATCAGCTTTTGCAGCAGCAGCACAGTACATTATAAACCTAACAAACAAGTTAACATAAAGTTAAATTAGCATAACTTAGACATAACTTACACCTGAGCAAAAATAACAACAGAATAAACATAAGACACTCATGCAAGTTGACAGAGAGAAATAGAAATAGTCCGAGATAGCGTTCGGGTTCTTCAGGCCGGTTCAAGAACCTGATGGCAGTGAGGAAGAAGCTGTTGTTGAACCTTGAGGTGTGGGTCTTCAGGCTCCTGTACCTCCTGCCTGATGGCAGCATTGAGAAGAGGGCACGGCCCGGGTGGTGGGGGTCCCTGACGATGGATGTTGCCTTCCTGAGAAATCTTCTCTTGCTGGTGTCCTTGATGGTGGGGACAGCTGTATCCATATTAGCAGTGTAGCTGGAAGGCTGGTAATCTATAAGATTTCAATGGAGATTTTTATTAAGATAATTGAATTCTTGGAACTTCCCAATGCTGTGGAGGTTGGAATGTTTTGTGTCATTACAGAAATTGTTTTTTCTGTTACTTGTGTTCGAGTGATGTAACTGAATGCATTTTTTTTTATTTGTTTTAAGTTTTTGAGTGCAACTTGGTCTGTTTTTGAGGTAATGTGGCTACTGTGTCCTGATTGGTGTAACTTGGGCGAAGGCAGGAGTTGGCTTCACAAAGATGTGAATCTGTGTGATCACTTCAGAGTTCAATTTCCCTTTCAACTTAGTCGGGGAATTTTTTGGGGAAACAAAACACTATCACAGATTGAAAATCAAAACCGGGAGATGCTGGAAATCTGAAATGAAAACCAAGTGGGGAAGAAGCTGTTGTTGAACCTTGTTGGAAGCACTCAGCAGGTCAGGCATGTGTGATGGGGATAAAGAAATACTCAACATTTTGAGTCAGAGGCTTTTTCTCAGAACAGGTTGGATGGTATTTGAAAGAAGTGGCTGTGATCCTTCTGAAATGTAAAAGAATCATAGCCAGAACCACAGCAACAGCAAAAGGTGTGCAAAGTTGATATCTTTTTATTTCAGAACATAGGCAAGCCTGACGTTTATTGCCCATCCTTAATTTCCACATGAAGTAGGGGTGAGCCTCTGCTTTGAACCACTTCAGTCTGTGTGGTCCCACAGTGTTTCTGGGGGTGGATTTCCGGATTTAGACCCAGTGGCAATGGGAGAACAGTGGTGCATTTCCAAGGCAGGATGGTATGTGGCTTGAAGGTGAATCTACAAGTAGTGGTGTTCCTTTGCACCTACTAACCTTGATTTTCCAAGTGAACGAGGTTGGGAATTGGTGTTGTTAAAGCCTAGGTGAATCCATGCACTGCAGAAACCACTTGCCCAGACCCTGATCTGTCCCACAGGTCAGGGGTTTGGGAGATGCTGCTTTGAGTAGCTGTAGTGCATTTTGGAGGTGGTATCTAATGGAGGGATGATTGTGTAGGGTGGTGGATGGGATGCCAATCAAGAGCCACTTTGACCTTGGATGGTAATCAACTCCTTGAGCACCTACCTATGGAAGGCTAATAATCTACAAGGTTTCAAGGGAGAATTTTGTTAAGGTAATTGAATTTTGGAAGCATCCCTATACCATGGAAGCTGAAAGGTGTTGTGGGTCTTTACAGGAATTGTTTTTCAGTTATTTGTGTTCAAGTAATTGTAGTTGAATGCATTTTCTATTTGTTTAACTTTTTCAAAGTTGAGTTTATTGTCATCTGCACAAGTCCATGTGTGCACAGGTGCAATGAAAAACTTGCAGCAGCATCACAGGCACATAGCATCAGATAAGCAGCATTCACAAGAAAGAATAAATATAAATTGTGCATAATTTTACAAAGAGCACAATTAGAAAAATAAAAAATTCCACTTTAGTGCAAAGTGGTCATCGTGTTTCTATACTGAGGTAGTGATTAGGGTTGTGCAGGTTGGTTCAAGAACCGAATGGTTGAAGGGAAGTAGCTGTTCTTGAACCTGGTGGTGTGGGACCTCAGGCTTCCGTACCTCCTGCTTGATGGTAGCTGTGAGAAGATGGCATGGCCCGGATGGTGGGGACTTTTGATGGATGTTATCTTCTTGAGGCAGCACCTCCTGTAGATACTACTGATAGTGGGGAGGGGAGTGCCCGTGATGTATTGGGCTGAGTCCACTACTCTCTGTAGCTTCTTGTATTTCTGCGCATTCAAATTGCTGTACCAGACCATGATGCAACCAGTCAGGATACTTTCAACAGCACATGTGTAGAAATTGTTGGAATGTTCGGTGACAAGCCGAACCTCCTGAACCCCCTAAGAAAGTAAAGACGCTGGCGCGCCTATGTCTCTTTTGACGTAATGTGGCTTTGTGTCCTGTTTGATGTAAGTGCTTCAAACTTGCTTTATGCATTTGAGCATCTGGTAGAACATTTCTTCTTTTAAAAGGTATAACAAAGTCAGAAGAGCATTTGAGTATTTGGTTTTGATTAGTGGGTGTTGCTAATCACTACCAGTAGGTGGCTCTGTTGCTGCACGTTGATGGATTGGCTCCAGATTATTGGTATTGGTTTATTATTGTCACTTGTACCGAGGTCCAGTGAAAAACTTGTCTTGCATACCGATTGTACAGGTCAATTCATTACACAGTGCATTGAGGTAGTACAATACAGAATGCAAAGTAAAGTGTCACAGCTACAGAGAGAGTGCAGTGCAATAAGGTGCAAAGTCACAGCAAGGTAGATCGTGAGGTCATAGTCCATCCCATCGTATAAGGGAACTGTTCAATAGTCTTATCACAGTGGGATAGAAGCTGTCCTTAAGCCTGGTGGTACGTGCCCTCAGGCTCCTGTATCTTCTGCCTGATGGGAGAGGAGAGAAGAGAGAATGACCCGGGTGGGTGGGGTCTTTGATTATGCTGGCTGCTTCACCAAGGCAGCGAGAGGTAAAGACAGAGTCCATGAAGGTGAGGCTGGTTTCCGTGATGTGCTGGGCTGTGTCCACAACTCTCTGCAGTTTCTTGCGGTCCTGGGCAGAGCAGTTGCCATACCAAGCTGTGATGCATCCAGATAGGATGCTTTCTATGGTGCATCGATAAAAGTTGGTGAGAGTCAAAGGGGACAAACTGAATTTCTTTCGCCTTCTGAGGAAGTAAAGGCACTGGTGAGCTTTCTTGGCCGTGGCATCTACATGCTTTGACTGGGACAGGCTGCTGGTGGTGATCACTCCCAGGAGCTTGAAGTTCTCAACCCTCTTGACCTCAGTACTGTTGATGTAGACAGCTGCATGTACACTGCCCCCTTTCCTGAAGTTTATGCAGGTCCCAGTATGTTGGTTGCTCCAGTATGGGAATTTCAACAAGCCACTAGCACATAGAAAAAGAGGAACCTGCATGCCCTCTCTGTTCATGTCATTTAAGGGAGTTGAGGAGAAATTTCATTCAACGAGTGGTGGGAATCTGGAATTTGCTGCCTGAAAGGTAAGCAGGAGCAGAAACTCTCAGAATCCTATTTATTATCACTGACATATGACGTGAAATTTGTTTTGCAGTAGACATAAAATCTATAAATAACAACAAATAGTGCAAAAAAAGAAATAGAGGTAGTGTTCATGGACCGTTCAGAAATCTGATAGCGGAGGGGAAGACGCTGTTCTTCAATTATTGATATTTAAGATATTTTTATTTATTAGTCACATGTACGTCGAAACACACAGTGAAATACGTCTTTTTACATTACTGAGAATGTGCTGGGGGCAGCCCGCAAGTGTCGCCATGATTCCGGCGCCAGCATAGCATGCCCACAGCTCCTAACCCGTACGACTTTTGGAATGTGGGAGAAAACCCGAGCACCCGGAGGAAACCCACGCAGACACGGGGAGAATGCAAAAACTCCTTACAGACGGCAGCCGGAATTGAACTCTGGTTGCTGGCGCTGTAAAGCATTACGCTAACCGCTACACTACCGTGCCTGCCCTCAATGATGTCCCTCAACCAGATGTCCTTGATGGTGGGGAGGGTTGCGCCCATGATGGAGCTGGCTGAGTCTGCAACCCTCTGCAGCCTGTGCATTGCAGCCTCCATACCAGGCTGTGATGCAACCAGTCAGGATGCTCTCCTCTGCACATCTGCAGAAATTTGTAAGAGTCTTTGGTGACTCACCACATTCCAGCTGTAACCTGTAGGAATGTGGACTAAGGGCTGCTAAGTGGGATTGCCACACGGTCCATCTTTAGCTGGCATGAACAGGATGGGCCCAGTGGCCTTCTCCACCTGTGGTGTAAGTTTACACTCCATGACCACTCTGTCCTTCTACAGATGACAGCATGTCGGCTGCTAGCAGCATGGATGTTGACGACCGCATCTCTTACCTCGAGCAGCGGATGCAGCTGCAGGACGATGAGATCCAGGTTCTGAAGGCCGCGCTGGCAGATGTTGTCCGGCGGCTGACGTTCGCCGAGGAGCAGCACACCCTGCTGAGTAAACGGGGGCCCGCCAGAGGTAGGTTGAAGCAGTTATTCCCCTCTGGCCCTGTCTGAGGCACTGGCTCAGGTTGGGGGTGGGGGGGGCCTAGCCCTGGGGTGGCACAGCGGTGCAGCTCATAGACCTGCTACCTCATAGCTTCAGTGAACCAGGTTCCATCCTGACCTCTGGTACTGTCTATGTGCAATCTGCATGTACTCCTTGTGACATCCCAAAGATGTGCAGATTGGTAGGTTAATAAAAAAATTAAACTTTTTTTGTGACATTGGGTGAAGAATGAGTGCTCGAAATGTCACGGGGAGAAGTTCCCCGCTATTCTTCAAAAAAGCACCATGGGATTATTTGACTTGACCTGAAAGGGCAGACAGGACCTGGGTTTAATACCTCCCACAACTCAGCAGCCCCTCTTGAGTGTCAGCTCAAACTAGCTCCTGCAATCGTCGAATTGTTTTGGCATAGTTGGAGGCCATTTGGCCCATCAGACTCTACCTGCTCCATCAGAACAACACTATCTCCTGCTCATTCCCCCACAGCCCTGCAAATTACTCTCTGGAGCACCCATCCAATTCTCTTTTGAAGATGCTCGTTCTGTTTCTGCCAGAATTCCAGAGAGCCTTGTAAATGGTGGTTGCTCGTTCTTTCAATGATATCTCTTCACCTCTGAACTATTTAGAGATCTTTTTGGCCTGGGGAACAGGGATTTCTGGCAAGGCTTGTGAGTGAATGGCGGCCTTTTACCCCTTCTGTTCTACTAAACTTCTCCTCTTCTGTTTTCCAGCTCGTCTCTTCATGCACGCTTTGCCCTCTAAGCCCAGCTTGAGTAATGGGACTGCAACACCTCCAAAAAGAAGCAATGCCATACCTCAGTCACCATCCTCCCCCAGGAAGGAGGCATCTTCTAAAAGGTGGGAGGAGTCCTTGCTTTTATTGTGCTCTGTAATTCCCACCAGTACCTGAGGGTGCAACTTGGAGCATTGGACTGATTTCATAGAATCATAGTCATAGAACAATACAGGCCCTTCGGCCCACAATGTTGTGCCGACCTTTAAACCTCGCCTAAGACTATCTAACCCCTTCCTCCCACATATTCCTCCATATGCTTATCTAGCAATCTCTTGAATTTGACCACTGTACCTGCCTCCACCACTGCCCCATTCCACGCCCCAACCACTCTCTGGGTAAAAAACCTTCCTCTGATATCTCCCTTGAACTTCCCACCCATTACTTGAAAGCCACGCCCTCTTGTATTGAGCAGTGGTGCCCTGGGAAAGAGGGGCTGGCTGTCCACTCTATCTATTCCTCTTAATATTTTGTACACCTCTATCATGTCTCCTCTCATCCTCCTTCTCTCCAAAGAGTAAAGCCCTAGCTCCCTTAGTCTCTCCTCATAATGGAATTTCAAAATCTCCACTGTAACTCCCAAGCATATTTTGACAGCAGCACATCCTGCCCTGGATATACTCCAACTTTTTCTTTCCCTGAAAAATCCATCCTTCAGTTTTATGTGGAAATTCAGTTTCTAAGTAGAATGTCAATCCAGTGACTTTCAGGACCATGTCAACCAAAATAAAGTCAACTCCAATCGGGATAACGTGAGTTGACAAAAGATTCACCCGGACGTTGCCTGGATTGGAGATTGTTGGGTATCAGGAGAGGTTGGACAAACTTGGATTGTTTTCCCTCAAGTGTCAAGAGGCAGAGGGGAGACCTGATAGAAGTGTATACAACTATAAGAGGTATAGAAAGGGTAGATAGTCTTTTTCGCAGGGTGGAAATGTCAAATACTAGAAGGCATAGCTTTAAGGTGAGAGGGGGAAAAGTGTAAAGGAGGATTGTGCGGCAAGTTATTTTACACAGAGTGGTGGGTGCCTGGAACACGCTGCCGGGGGAGGTGGTGGAAGGAAGTGCAATAGCCATGTTTGAGAGGCATTTAAACAGATACATGAACAAGCAGGGAATGGAGGGATATGGACCATATGCAGGCAGATGGGATTAGTTTAAATTAGCATCAATATTGGTACAGACATTGTGGACTGAAGGATTCTTTCCTGTTCTATTGTCTATTTCTTGGAAACAACCCTTCCCATGACCTGTATTCAGACCTACTGACATGGTTCACCAGAGCAATGTAGTTTCCAGAATAGAAACCTTTCTAATGCCCTAAAACAACATTCAGATTTCATGCAATTGTAACAGTTCCTGCTTTTAAAAAAAAGTTCCTGGAGCAACACGGTCATGCAGCAGGTAGTGCTGGTGCTTCTGTAACCTGGGGTTCAATCCTGATCTCCAGTGCTCTCTCGTGGAGTTAATAGCATTCTCTCTGTGAGTCTGTGGATTTCTCCCGGGTGCTCTGGTTTTCTCCCTCATCCTATAGATGGCTAGTTAGCTGATTAATTGGCCACTGCTAGTTATTGAATGGTGTAGGTGGGTAGTAGGAGATGAGGGGGAATTTTGGGGCTCAGAGAGAATAGATTACAGGGAAATAAGTGGGGCAATAGGATTGGGGGAGTTGGTCTGAGGGCTAGCAAAGATTCAATGGGCCAAATGATCTCCTATGTCATAAGGAAATATTAAATATAAATGAGAAAACTATCTTTTATTCCCAATCCTCTTCCTCTGTTATGACAATAGATTCCATACTCCAGTGAACTATTCCAGGAAGTGATTTCTCCTAATCTCTAACTTATAAATTGACCCTTCATTCCAATTCCCCAAATACAGGAAATAGTTTGCTTTATCCATCCTCCTAAAACTATTTAGAATATTTAAAAAAAAATCTCAGATCCTTTCTTCCTCTGCACAAATCTGTCCTTGCAATTAAAGATTCCCTTTGCTTGTACACTGTGATCTACAACTTGGATGACCTCCCTTTCATTGAGTACGCAGTGCATACAAAACATCGACTCTTGTCCAACTAATTTTCAGTGCATATTTATTATCTCTTTTGTTCCCATTTCTCCCCCACCCCCATTCTCATTTATAAAATCAGATTATTATTAACTCTTTCACTTCTTCTACATTCAGTTTCAGAGAATTGTGTATTTAAATTCATGCCATCAGCATATCAAAAAATTAGAATGATATTCAGTGATGGTTATTTTTAAAGTTTGTGCTAATTTCTGACTCTGTTAATGATTTTGTTGCATTTGTTCTAAAACCACTATTTGTGGTTTCACTGTGGTTATCCACATCAATAGTTCTTCGTGGAATAAAGGACTTTTTGAAGGGCAATGATTTTGATTTGTAGGCTACCGTGACAGTTACTTAACACGCATGATGACCCTCAGGTAGCAAAGAGATAAAATGGTCTGTTAATTTATGGGGCTTTGGTGGGAACCTTGGTTCTAACATGTGCCCAATCCATCACGGGCACATCCCTCCCCACCATCGGTCGTATCTACAGGAGGTACTGCCTCAGAAGGCAACATCAATCATCAAAGATCTCCACCATCCGGGCCATGCCATCTTCTCGTAGCTACCATCGGGCAGGAGGTACAGAAGCCTGAAGTCCCACACCACCAGGTTGAGGAACAGCTACTTCCCTTCAACCGTTCGGTTCTTGAACCAACTGGCAAAACCCTAATCACTATAGTTTAGCAACAGTAAGATCACTTTGCATTAAAATAGACTTTTGTTCTAATTGTGTTCTTATTTGTAAAAAAAAATTGTGTATGATTTATGTTTAATTTATGTTTTCCTTGTGAATGCTACTTATCTGATGCTATGTACTTGTGACACTGCTGCAAGTAAGTTTTTCATTGCACCTATGCACACATGTACTTGTGCATGTGACAATAAACTTGACTTTGACATACCAAGGGAACAGAGCCTGGATGATGCACACTGTCAAAGACTAATTTTTCACAGATCCTTAGAGAGTGTGCCCTCAAATATAAGGGTGATATTTTCATTTCCCACATCACTCCCCTCTTTTATTGCATATGTTTCTGCTGCTTCATGCAAGTGGTGAATTTGTTTTGAGGTCTGAAAAAGAAATCCTGGTCTTGGATGTTTATTTTAAATTGTCAATGGTTGCAGTTGTTGAACATGTTATCATCTGACTAGGTATGAGCGTGTCCAGCTTGGCAGCACTCTTTCCTCTGAGGCACAAGGTCCTGGGTTTGTCCCACTCCAGGGACATGCATACTGAAGGCAGGCTGACATTCCGGTGCACTGCTCAGGGAGTGCAGCAGGGTCAGAACTACCATCTTTCAGCTGAGATGTCTGACCCCTTGGTTTGTTTTTTTTAAATTAAAAGACCATGGGTATTCTCCAGGTCTGCTGATCAATGTTGTCCCTCAACGAGCATCCCTCTTTTATATAAAAGAAACGGATTAGCTCAAACTCTTTGCCTGTGTTAACCTGCTGCTACACACCATTTCAGCCCATCATTTGGTTGTAAGCCTCAGTAGCAAGCAAATCCAGCAAGCCCAGGGTTGTGTCTCAGGGACTGAGAGGGTGGGGGAGAGGAGGCTTGGTGTTAAGGTGGGGGAAGGAGGGATGCAGTTTGGATGAATGTGTGGAGGGCAGGTTTCAGTTGAGGGTCTGATGCTGCTGAGGGTATTGGTTTATCATTGTCACTTGTACCGAGGGACAGTGAAAAACTTGTCTTGCATACAGGTCAATTCATTACACAGTGCAGTTACATTGGGTTAGCACGAAGTCCATTGATGTAGTACAGGTAAAAACAATAACAGTACAAAGTGTCACAGCTACAGAGAAAGTGCAGTGCAATAAGGTGCAAGGTCACAACAAGGTAGATCGTGAGGTCAGAGCCCATCTCATCATATAAGGGAACCGTTCAATAGTTTTATCATACTAAGACTATTGAACGGTTCTCTTGTGATTGGTAACCAGTGTTGTTTGGGAGGGGGTGGTGATGAAGGGAGGAGAGCTAGGGGCTTCGGCTAGGTCTGGTTGGGTGAACCCAGGGGTGGAGAGGTGGGAGCAGCTGCAGGTCATTTTGAGGGGCTTGGGGCCCTGGGGATTGGGTGCTTAGTGGATGGGGCAAGGAGAGGTCTGTATTAGGAGCGGGAAAGATTAGGGGCTGGACTAAAAAGGGGGGGTGTGGGGGAGGTTGGGGAGTGGTTTCTAAACTACAGAAACTTTTGGTTTTTGACACTAAACCCCTGAGCTCGTTCACCTAGTAGAACGAGGGCAGCAAATGCAGCAGGACATCACCACCTGCAGGTCCCCCTCCCAAAAACCCACACCGTCCTGACTTGGGAAACGGATCGCTGTTCCTTCATCTGCCACTGGGTCTTACTGCTAGAACTCACTCCTTGTGGGAACGTCTTCTCGACATACACTGCAGCACTTCATTGTCCACCTGGTGTTTGGGGATAAGCAATGACTGACCTCCTTGTCAACAACACAAACACATTGTAAGACAGATTGGGCAAGGTTCATGGTCCCAGATAAGTTTTCTGAGAGCAACATACAAGATGCTGGAGGAACACAGCGGGTCAGCCCCTTTGTCTAGACATCTCAAAGCAAAACGTCGACAGTCCATTTCCCTCCACAGGTGCTGCCTGACCTGCTGAGTTCCTCCAGCATCTTGTATGTTCCTGCAGGTTCCACCATCTGCAGTTTCTTGTGTCTAAGATTTTGGAGAGTTTGCTGGATGGACACAGTTTTATTGTCTAATGACAGCCTTGTCAGCACAACATTGTGGGCCGAAGGGCCTGTACTGTGCTGTAATGTTCCTTAAAAAAACCTTATCCTGGATTAATCTAAGGTGTAGTGTCTAGAATGTGCCCTCGTGCCTTTCTGCAGAAATACGGCTGGGATCCAAATGGTTAAAATTAAATGAGTAGCCTTCATGTAGAAAATGGATCTTCCCAGCTGGATGGGCGATTGTGTTCCTTTCCCAGAGGGAAATATCACTCTAACTGACCCGCTTCAGAACTTGCTGCACTCAGTGCCAACCACAAAAAGAAATATCTTCTGGCTGGGAATTTGCCAAATTGAATAGGATGCTGAATAATTCAATGGTAAATCCTGGCTCTCACATCCGTTACTGAAATGAGGCACATGAACTGGTAGTAAAACCTGCAGGAGAAGGGGGTAAACCCCCCCTTTATCCCCCCTTTCCCCCCCCACCAACTCTCCTCCGGACCTCCCATTTTTGTCTCCCTTCCCACACTCCCCCCCAGCCCCCCCTTCACCCATCTTTGTCCCCTTTCCCCCTTCCTGGTTCCATCCACCCACAGCACAAACAGGTTTCCCCTCCCTCCCCCACCATCTGGTTCCAACTGTTGTTCGTCTCTCCCCGAAAGGTTCCCTTTCTCACCTCCTTTACTCATCTGAATCCAGTCTTTGTGTTCCTGCTGATCTCTCTCTGTCTCCCTCTCTCTGTCTCCCATCTTCACACTCTCCTCTCCCCACTTTGCTCCATCTGTACCCCCCCCCCATTTCTCCTCTCTTTGCCTCCATCTATCATTCACCTGCCACTGCCTTCCAACTCCACCCCAGCTCACCTCCCCTACCCTGCACTACCTCTGTCACCTTACACCACTCCTCAGTCCACCAATTGCCTTTGATTCCTGTCTCACCACTCCTCTTCTCCTCTTTATACCAGCTATCTCCCCTCTCCACTCTCTGCCCTGATGCAGGGTTTTGGCCCGAAACGTCGACAATTCCTTTCCTCCCACAGATGCTGCTCGACCCGCTGAGTTCCTCCAGCAGATTCCAGCATCTGCAGCCTCTTGTGTCTGGAGAACTAGCTGGTCTGTTCCTCCCGTGTTCTTGAGTGCGACTGCTTCTTCTTGGGCTCGTTACCACTCTGAGGCCAACGTGAGACCCATAGACTCTGCTGAAAGTTGGTCAGGGTGTGACTGACCGGGCAGGGAGTGAGGGAGGTAGTGTTTTCCTACTGCCACTTTTGCTGGGCTTCAGCTTGTTTCCAACCCCGCTCCCTGTACCATGCCGGATTCTCCTCCATTTTGATCGGACATGCCCCAGGAATTCTCCATGTCCATGAGGATATTCAGTCTTTCATTCAGAGGCTCTGAGAATACCTTTGGAGCCTTTCCTCTGTCCACCTGGTCATCCCTTACTGCAACAGACTTTGAGTACAGTGCCCTTGGATTAATTTATTATTGTCACATGTACTGAGATACAGTGAAAAACTTCTGTTAGGCACAGTAGTGTAGCAGTTAGCGTAACGCTTTACAGCACCAGCAACCTGGCTTCAATTCCAGCCACTGTCTGTAAGGAGTTTGTACGTTCTCCCTGTGTCTGCGTGAGTTGGAGAGCATGTCTTATGAGGATAGGTTGAGTGAGCTAGGGCTTTTCTCTCTGGAGAGAAGGAGGATAAGAGGTGACTTGATAGAGGTGTACAAGATGATTAGATCGAGTGGACAGTCAGAGACTTTTTCCCAGGGCGACAACGGCTAACACGAGGGGACATAATTTTAAGGTGATTGGAGGAAGATACTGTATATGGGGGATGTCAAAGGTAAGTACTTTACACAGAGTGGTTGGTGTGTGGAACACACTGCTGGCAGAGGTTGTGGGGGCAGATACATTAGGGACATTTAGAAGACTCTTAGATAGACACATGAATGATAGAGAAATGGAGGGCTATGTGGGATGGAAGGGTTAGATAGACCTTAGAGCAGGATAAAATGTTGGCACAACATTGTGGGCTGAAGGGCCTGTACTGTGCTGTAGTGTTCTATGTTCTATGAACTTGGAGTGACCTTGGCTCTGGAAATGAGGCAACAGGTTAACAGTTTCTCATTCATCCCTTGGATTAATGCCGTTCCAGACACACGTTTGTTGGTCAGTGAGGTACAACCGTAGTGGTGAGAAAGGTCAGGACAATAGTTTGAACGATGACACTGCTGTGCTTGGACCTGGTTGAACTTCGATTGACTACAGGTTGCTAGTTCTCAAGGGTCCAAAACCCCCTCACTGTTTGTTGGCAGTTTAGAAGACATCTGCTGGTGGGTCAGTGTGTTAGTTGTTTCTGTACCTGCACATTGTAGCATGAAAATACAGAACATGCTAGGGGTTTGGTGCCCAATATATCTGACCACTTCCTCTGCCCCTGTCCTGAGCTCTTGATGCTCTTTAAATGGGGTTGCCAACCTGGATGGCTTCTTTGCAAAAAAAAAAGTTAAGTGGTTGGGATTTTATCTTAATTCTATTAGAAATGTCATTAATTATATTTAATTAATATAATTATGGAATCTTTTAACTGCTTTTAAGTGTCACTAATCGTCACACTCTTCAACAGCTGAAAAGATATCCTGGCAGCATTAATCTGACTAAAGGCCATTGAGCAGCCTGAGGATGGGGTGTCTGGGTCTCCACCTGAGACCTGCTTGCCACCCGTGGAGCCCTCTGCTTGCCAGAACACCTGCAGCTGCAAGGCCTTGGTCAGTCTGGAGCTGCATGACGGCAGAAGGTTAATGTGGCTGTGGGACCAGCACCGGTGGTTGGGTCAGGGTGCACACAAGGCGTAGGTTGGATCAAACATGATCTGGCCCAATCTTCTGACAATGAATGTAACCAAGCCAACAAACCATCTGCTGTGTTTTTATTTGGATAGGAATGGAACAAGCCATGATAGACTAAGCTGGAACTGAAATGTTAACCATCACTCTGGCATTTAAGTTTCGAAGTTGCAGCCCGAATCTGTGGGTGAGAAAACAAGACCAGGCTGGTGCAGGGACTGGGGAATGAAGCTGAGAAAAGAAGTGAATATTGAGTAACTGGTAACACAAGTCTGACAACCAATTTCAAGAGAATGCCTTGGTGAAACCCTGATATTACTGTTTTGGCTTGCAGTCGATTTCACAGTTTGTTCTGAGATGAACCAAAATTTATTCTTGAGTTTGCACACAGGGAACAGAACTCTAAACCAATGTGACCACCACGTCTGAAACCTTACTGGTCTAAAACATGTCTAACTAACACTCCAAGTTGGTAGAACTCGCGATGAAATTTGACAGTATCATTACTGCTGCCTCACAGATCCAGTGACCCGGGTTCAAACCTGACCTCCGGTGCTGTCTGTGTGGAGTTAGCACGTTCTCCCTGTTGCCGTTTGGGTCTCCTCCCAGGTGCTCTGGTTTCCTCCCACATCTCAAAGGTGTGCTGGTTGGTAGGTTAATTGGCTGCTGTAAGTTGCCCCTGGCGTGTAGGTGAGTGGGAAGAATCTGGAGGAAGTTGAATGGAATGTACGGAGAATAAAATGGGATTAGTGTAAATGGGAGCTTGACGATTGGAGTGGACTTTTCTGTGATCTAACCCTATGACTAACACTGAGCCAAAGATGACCAAATGTCTGCTTTCACCATCTGTGAACTGATTGATTGCTTCAGTTTTATTTCATTGCTGTGAACTTAGTAACTGCTGTAAACTGGTTTGGTGTCCTTTGTTTCTGACGTCAGATCATTCCCTCTGCAGGATTGCCTTCCCCAGCTCCCTGTATTTTACAACAGGCTGGGAATTAACACTTGTATGCTTGGGAATTTTCAGTAAATGTCAAAAATTACTTATTCTATGGTGAGATGCCTTTTACTTGAGGTGGGGAGGTTATAGTGACCATGTTACAGCAGACACTTTCTCTCTACCCCCTTCTCTGCAATTGTCCCAGAGGTCAGTCCACCAATGATCTGATGACACAACCATCCCTTTCCCTGACTTTAACCTGTCTCAGTAGCCGAGCCCCGGTCACTCTGTACACTGACTGCAGTACCTTTGTCACTGAGAGGTCTGTCTTTCTAATGAAATTAATTTTTAATGTTACAATGTCACACATTCCTGGAGATCAAACCTGATTTTGGAAATTATAATGGGGTGGCCTTCAAAAATACTTCCAGTGAGAAGACAGTTCAATGTAAACAATACATTCACAAAGGGTACAATCTGGGTTGGGAAATAAAAAAATTCCTAGCACCTGCCTCTCTGAACCAATTTTGTCCATGTTGACATGAAATGCCTTGTGTCTTGGACAACACCTGATGTTGGTATTTCTAAAAGCTGCTTATGATAAAACTTAATATTTCACTTATTTTCCTCTTACGCCTCCAGAGTTACTTTCTGTCACTCGCTGAACTCCCTTACTGCCTTCTTAACCAGGATCCATCTCCACTGTCATTTAACATCTCCTGCCCTTTGTCCTTCAGAGACTGACCTTTTCCATTTCTCCTCCATATGCTTTGCGTCTTTTACCCCTAACTATTTTATGACGGTATTGTGGATAATATGGCTGTGAGGGCATTCAAAAGCCCGCATGTGTGTGTTTGTGTGTGTGTGCGCGCGTGCAAAACCCACACACTAGGGGCAATTTGTAGCAGCCAATTAACCTATCAACAGATGTGTCATGTGTGTCGTTGGAGGAAACCCATGCAATCACAGGGAGAACATATAAAATCCATGCAGTACCCCTGATCAGTGTTGAACCTGGGTTACTGGAACTGTGAGGCAGTAGCTGCACCGCACCATGTTAGAGTAGGTACAATTAGCCACACTTGCAGGGATTGCTAGACTTCTCGAATTGGGTGTCGGTTCAATTCTCTCCACCTGTCGCTGGCAGACGCAGGTCTGTTTATAACTGAACATCTTTGACGGTTATAGACTCTGGTGCATCACTCTGTACTTGGAAGGGAATGGAGTAGAAAGGTGTGCACCCAGGTTGTCTGACCCAAAAGCAAAATAATGCAGATGCTGACAATCCTGAAATAAGATTGCTTGAAACACTCAGCAGGTCAGTCAGCATCTGTAGAGAGCGAAACTATTAACTTTGTTGCCATTTCATCAGAACTGGGGAAGGTTAGCGACAAGAGATTTGGTTAAAAACAAAAGTAAGGTCTCTAAGGTGGAGGGCAGAAGATGTTAAATGGCATGGGGTGATGGAACCTGGTGAAGAAGGTGGTAAAAGGGTTTTGTTGGAGACAAAAACATGCCAGAGGAGGAGTGAGGAGGAGACGATGAATAAATAAGTGAAATGGTCACCAGAAATTTGAAGGGAAGAACTGAAAGCTGGAAAAATGAGATGTAAAGTTAAGAAATAGATTGTTGAATTGACAAAATCCAGAAGGCTGTAATGTTCTCAGTTGGAAGATGCTGTTCATTGAGATTCTTTGCACAGTTGCTCTGTGATGATGGAACTGGGCCATCAGCTCTGTTTTGATTAACTTTTCTTTTGTTAATGTTTGTCCTTTTTAACAGTGCAGGCTTTTTTCAGCCCTTAAAGCTTCCCTGTTAAGCCTTTGAATGCATTTGTAATTTGTCTTTAGCTTTGGGGAAAGCTTCAGATCTTGTCTATGGCAGGACCTGGTGTTCTTTTTCCCATTCAAACCAGCCATAAGAGTGGTTATTAATTTGAAGGAGGTTGACCCTCAATTTGTTTTCCGTGTTATTTGACTCAATGGCCAACGTAATTCAATCCTGAACAAAGCCAAAGAATTAGAAGAAAATAGGAGCCATGGCATGTGAGGGTAAAAAGAAAATGTTTTATCACAGCTGACCTGATTGCCAGCTTGGCATTGCAGTTAGAGAGTCATGGACCAAGTCGCGTAAATGAGCTGGTCCCATTTGCCTGCATTTGGCCCATATCCCTCCAAGCCTATTCATGTACCTGTTTAAATGTCGTAATTGTGCCCACATCTGACACTTCCTCTGGCGGCTCTTTCCATATACCCACCACCACTGTAGGTAGAAAAAGTTGTCCCTTTTAAATCTTTCCCCTCACTTTAAACCTATGCCCTCAAGTTTTAGACTCCCATACTCTGGGGGAAGGACTGCTGCTATTCACCTTAGCTATCTCTCTCATGATTTTAAGTACATCTATAAGCTCAGTCTCCTACACTGCAGGGGGCGAAAAATCCCAGGCTCTCCCTGTAACTCAAACCCTCCATTCCTGGGAAGATCTTCGTAAATCTTTCCTGCACCCTTTCCAATTGAGATGTTAACCACATTTAACCTCTCCCATAACCTTATCAGACAAAGTAAAATGATGCAATGTGATGGTCACTGTATGTTGCAGCATTGCAAATGCATTAAAGAGGTTGAGAATTGGCTGCCTGCTGCATTGCTTTGAGCAGAATGGTGCCATTCAGTGGGGCTGATAATAGTTAAACTATTCAAAAGGTTATGCTTCTCTTTAGAGTCAAACTGCGCAAGAAAAGTCAACTTGGCTGAGACTGCTTGTGCCAGCTTTGTCCAATTAGTTCTGCTATCCCTTTGTCCGCCACTCCCCTTCCTTTAAAACACTGATCCAATTCCATTTTGAAAGTTGCAATTGATCCTGTTTCCACCACTATTCACATCACAACTCACTTGTACTTTCATTTAAAGGTCCTCTCTTCTGAATTTTCTGCCAATTCATTATCAATCTGAGGGTATTGATCACCCTTCCAAATGAATCCATTTCCCTTTGTCTGTTCTATCAAAACCTTTTCAAAGTTTTGAATTTCATTAAATTTTTTCTTAACCTTTTCCCTCCCTAGGAGAGAAGCCATGGTCTCAACACAACGGTAGTCCTTTGTACATCGATAAGATCACCCCTCAGCCTCCTACACTGCAGGGGGAGAAAAGTCCCGGCCTATCCAGCTTCTCCCTGTAACTCAAACCCTCCATTCCTGGGAAGATCTTCGTAAAGCTTTCCTGCACCCTTTCCAATTGAGATGTTAACCGCATTTAACCTCTCCCATAAGCTTTTCAGACAAAGTAAAATGATGCTGGTTGGTTAGTCTCTCTTCTCCACTCTCTTTGGACTCTGAAGCCCTTTCCAAAGTGTGGTGCACACCATTGGATCAAATACTTAATCTGAGCCTAACAATTTTGGCAGAACATCTTTGCTTTTGCACTCCTCTAATTAAAAACCCTCCTGGATTATTAACTCCCTCTGCCATTGGTATGTAATCACATTAGCCTAATGTTGACTTCCAACTCCCCTTTGAAATAGTGTAGCAGGACCATTTAAGGATGAACAATAAGTACTGGCCTGATCAGCAATGCCAATATTCAGTGAATGAATAATTATTAAATATACTCTGCATGCATAAACAGTTTTCTATATTGTAGTAGGAATTACAACTGTATCCCAGCCGGCACAGGTGCAGCAGGTAGTGCTGCTGCCTTCCCTCTAGTGACCTAGGTTCAATCCTGACCTCCGGGTTGGCTGTATGGAGTCTGCATGCTCTCCCCATGACCACGTGCGTTTCCCTCGGGAGGAATCTGGAGCACCCATGTCCCAAAGGGTAATTGGCCACTATAAGTTGCCACTTGGGGAGGTGAATGGTAGGAGAAGTGGTGAGTGTAGGGAGTTTACAGACATACAAGAGAGAATAGGTTACAGGGAAATAAGTGGGGGAAGAGGTGATGGGATTGTTTTGAGAGCCAGCATAGCCTGGGCCAAATGGCATCTTTTTCCCTTTTGTAAGAAAACATGAGAATGTGGTTCACAAGGTGTGTTGAGCTGTGCT
Organism: Pristis pectinata; assembly: GCF_009764475.1. NCBI lineage: Eukaryota > Metazoa > Chordata > Chondrichthyes > Rhinopristiformes > Pristidae > Pristis > Pristis pectinata. Next base: position 6,109,362 of record NC_067439.1, on the reverse strand, counting down.
ACACCTGAACAGGTGATAGGACCATTAAAGTTGGTGTTATTTAAACCAAGGGTGCAGAGGGAGATTTTATAAATCTAAATAGAAAGTCTGATGAAAGTATTGCATCTGCAGCATTTTTTTGGCATTACTTTCAGAACAACTGTTTTCATAACTTATGTACTTTCGAAATGCAGTCACTCTTGCAGTGTGGCAAACACATGGCTACTGATTTGCACACAGTTAGATCCCACAATTTGATTATCTGCTTTACTGGCTGATCAAAGTGCTTAAAATGTAGGCTGTAATAGAAACAAGGTGGGGGAAAAATGTTTATCAGAAGGCATGTAAGCTGGTTTAATTACCAGTGCTGTGTTTTTTTAAAAAAATGTACTTTGTTTCATTATGAAAAGTAGTCATTTTTGACTCAGACGAATACCAGGATTCATGAGGTGTCGACAAATGTGTAAATGTTCTTTTATCCAGCAAGGAGTCATCATCTTGTACTTGCTGCCTGAAGTGGAGTGTGGCAGGGGATTGGACAATCTGGTTAGAAGTGAATTGTACAAGTAATTGATGGCACTGTGGACACAGTTAGGCTGATCAGATGGATCTTCCAAAGAGCCAGTGTGGGTACAAAATTTCCACTCCGTTAAATAAGTTTACACTGGGCAGCCCAGTCTCAAGATGCAAGCGGTTTATTCACATGCATGTAGGAAAACAGCTCCAAGGCTTCTCCACTGGATAACAAATTGTCCCAGCTTTCATACAGAAAATACACACCCCAGGTGGGTTAGTAAGTTCACAGATGATACAAAGATTGGTGGTGTTGTGGATAGCGTAGAAGACTGCCAAAGGATACTGCAGGATATAGATCAGTTGCAGATATGGGCGGAGAAATGGCAGATGGAGTTTAATCCGGCCAGATGTGAGGTGTTGCACTTTAGGAGATCAAATATAAAGGGACAGTACACTGTTAATGGCTAGACCCCTAACAGTGTTGACGTACAGAGGGATCTTGGGGTCCAAGTCCATAGCTTCCTGAAAGTGGCTGCAGAGGTTGATAGGGCGGTAAAGAAGGCGTACGGCACGCTTTCCTTTATTAGTAGAGGCACTGAGTTCAAGAGTCGGGAAGTTATGTTGCAGCTTTATAAAACTCTGGTTAGCCCGCACCTGGAGTATTGCATTCAATTCTGGCCGCCCCATTATAGGAAGGATGTGGAGGTGTTGGAGAGGGTGCAGAAGAGGTTTACTAGGATGCTGCCTGGATTAGAGGGCATGCACTATGGGAGAGGTTGGACAAACTGGGGTTGTTTTCTCTGGAGCGGCAGAGGCTGAGGGGAGATCTGATAGTGGTTCATAATGAGAGGCATAGAAAGGGTAGACAGCCAGTATCTTTTTCCTAGGGTTGAAATGATTAATACTAGAGGGCATGCATTTATGGTAAGTTCAAAGCAGGTGTGCGGGGCAATTTTTTTTAGAGTGGTGAGTGCTTGGAATGCGCTGCCAGGGGTGGTGGTGGAGGGCAATGCAATAGAGGTATTTCAGAGACTCTTGGATAGGTGCATGGATGTGCAGAGAGTGGAGGGATTTGGACATTGTGTAGGCAGAAGGGATTAGTTTAGTTAGGCATTTAATTACCAGTTTAATTAGTTCGACACAACATCGTGGGCTGAAGGGCCTGCTCTTGTGCTGTACTGTTCTATGTTCATATGGGTGGATAACTGGCCTTTGATATTTTTATCTACATCCAGTCTTATTTATTGCATCCGGTGGTCCCGATTGTGACCTGCTCTACATCGGTGAGACTGGGTGACCACTTGGCTGAGCACCTGCACTCTGTCCACCTTGGCTGTCTGGAGCTCCTGGTTGCTGCCATTTTGATGCTGCTCCCCATTCCCATACTGACAGATCTCTCCCTGGCCTCCTCCACTGCCAGGGTGAGGGTAAACGCAAACTAGAGGGGCAGCTCCTCGTATTCCGCCTGGGTAGTCTACCACCCGACGGCATGAACACTGAATTCTCCAACTTATGGTAAACTTCTCTCTCCTCCTGATCCACCCAGGTCTTCTTGGACTCACCCCAGCCCCTTTCTCCCTATTTCCATCCCCTCCTCCACTCACTCCCTCCGCCCGTCACCCACACACTCCTCCCACTGGGTCCCCCCCCTCCACTGTTCCCATCTGCCCTCCCCACCTCCCTCACTTGATTCCAGGCTCCACTATCGTCTCCTATCAGATTCCATCATCTGCAGCCTTTTGTCACCTCCACCTGCCACCTCCCAGCCTGACTCCACTCTCCCCTCCTCCAGCTGCCTATCACCTCTCCTCACCTGGATCCACCTATCACCTGCCAGCTCTTGCTCCACCCCTTCCCTTTACCCCTCTTACTGGCTATCACCCCTCCATTTTTCAGTCCAGATTAAGGGTCTCAATCCGAAACGTCGAC